>NW_016811054.1:33069-51291 GCF_001698545.2 Rhinopithecus bieti
AAAAAAAAAAAAAAAAAAAAAAAAAAGAGAATAACACAATGGACTTTGGGGACTGAGGGGGAAAAGGTGGAAAGGGGATGAGGGATAAAAGACTACAAATTGGGTTCAGTATATACTGTTCGGGTGATGAGTGCACCAAAATCTCACAAATCACCACTAAAGAACTTACTCATGTATTCAAATACAACCTGGTCCCCCAAAACCTATGGAAATAAAAAAAAAATTAAAAAGGACAGGAGAGATATCTGAGTTAATGGAGATGTTCTAAAACTGAATTTGTAATGGTAGCATGGCTTTAAATGTAGTAAAAAATCATCATTTAATTGTGCATTTAAAATGGGTGAATTTTATGGTATTTAAATTATGCTTCAATAGAACTGTTAAGATTTTTTTTTTAAGAAAAAAAATTATGTCTATGTAATCCTCACATGTAAAATCCCATCCAGGGTAATTTAAAATATTTCCACATCCAAGCAGCCCTCCTTTAATCCTATAGTTCTTTGTTTCTACCCTCTTCACATTCACTGTATTTTCTGTATGTTTTCCAGGTAAATATTTCATTCCAAGTTTTCTTTTTCTTTTTCCTTTTCTTTTGGTTTGGGGAGCAGTGGTATTTATTTGGTTTTTCTATTATTTATCATTGACAGGTAATAATTACAAATATTTATGGGATATACAGTGATATTTCAGTATGTGTATATAATGTGTACTGATGAAACCAGGGCAACTAGCATAACCACCATGTCAAGTGGTTATGATTTCTTTGTGTTCATTTGAAATATTCCCTTCAAGTTTTTTGAGCATATACAATAAATTATAGTTACCCAGATTTTATTTTATTTTTTGATAGAGATGTTTAAGAACGAAGACAAACTTACTCATTTTTGTAGACTCTACAAGACCTTGCTTAATTCCTCACATATGAAACATTTTATCATGTTGAAATAGAAGACATTAACTAAAAATATACTAGAAAAAGGGATAATAAATACTTGCTACTTCAAAAGGAAAATAAAAGGCTTTTGGTCATAAGGAAAAGTTGGAAGAGAAAATTAGAAAGCAGAGGAATGTTAAGTTGGAGATAATCACTTGGCCCAACAAACTGGAAGTGCAGTTAAAACAATTACACCAGTGGATTTAAAATAAATGAGAGAACACGAGAAAATGATGTAGCAACAGTGGATTTCTTTAAATATCTTTGGTTCTTTAGAACACATTTATGAACAAGAGTTTCTGAGTTTTCTATCACTAAAATTAGTTCTAAGCAGTTATATCTTGGCATACAGCTCTAACCCTAGATGCTTCTAAGCAAAATTACATTTCAGTCCTAAAACCTTCCACTGTAAAGGATGCCCCTCTAGAGTGTTTTATTCCCTATCACCTTTAGAGAATTTGCAAAGTGGATTCCAGTGTTCACTTTTATTCTTGAAGTACTGTGTGGTCTCAGTCCATTTAATAAGGGGATTGTTAGCACCTTTAGTTCTAAGGAAAATTTAAACCCTTTCTTCCAAAATTATGTTAAAAGAAAAAAACAATAATTTTCCATCTTCTCATGAAATTTGTAACATGAGCCCAAGCTAAAGGAGACTATCAACAGCAATACACACTAGGAGTATTAGTGGCTGATTTAGAATAAGTGAAGGAAGAGATGTTTAAAGAGACAGAGATAAAGCTGCCATATATATACCAAGGGGGACGGAAGGGAGTGGTTCTCAAACTTTGATGGGTGCAAAAATCCAATGGCAAATTTGATATTATCAATTATCAGAAAATTATCAGGAAAGAATCCCAGAAGTTCTGGCCGGGTGTGGTGGCTCAGGCCTGTAATCCCAGCACTTTGGGAGGCTGAGGCAGGCAGATCACTTGAGGTAAGGAGTTCGAGACCAGCCTGGCCAACATATTGAAACCCTGTCTCTACTAAAAACGCAAAAATTCGCTGGGCGTGGTGGCAGGCACCTGTAATCCCAGCTACTTGGGAGGCTAACGCAGGAGAATCACTTGAACCCAGGAGGCAAAGACTGCAGTGAGCCAACATCATGCCATTACACTCCAGCCTGGGTGATGGAGAGATCCTCTGTCTCAAACAAAACAAAACAAAACAAAACAAAACAAAACAAAACAAAACAAAACCCAAAGACAGAATTCTAGATGTGATTTAGACCATTCTGGATAAAGCCTGAGAAGTACATTTTAACAAGCATCCCCCAGTGAGTGTTTTGGGTTAAATTACTACAAGCATCCCCCGGTGTGTATTTTGGGTTAAATTACTACAAGTTCTAGTCTTACACTAATTTTCGCCTCAGTATCTACTAAGACAAGCAGACATATTGAAATAACACAATTCTATTTACATGAATGTGCATCATGGGTTTAATATTTAAAGCTGAAATCCAGTAAATATACTAATCTCATCTATTAAAAGTCCATTCATTTGTGTACTCTAAGTAGTCATCAGTAATTTTCTAAAGGTTCTATGTGGTTATACTTTAAAACGAGCAAGATTTAGCAGATGTTGGCCATAAATCTGATTTAAGGATTTTTTACCTTATGTCATTGGAACTATATTTGGTTTTAGTAAAGCAGAAATGTTCATACAGAACTCATTTACAATGTTTTAAAATGTCCATTGAACAAAAATTCTGAACTATCTCATTTTATTTTTTAATGCAATTCATGATGTCTTCAACTTGCATCTTGCCAACACAGCTGGGCTTTTTAATTAACACATAGTTAAATTTATGTTAATGACATATATATTGAAATTGAAGTCATAAAATATAAGTATGACAATTCTGGCTGTGAATAAATTTTACCTAACATATACTACATGGCTTGTGCCAAAATAAAGCAAACATTTGAAGAGAGAGAGAGAGAGAGACAGAGAGAGAGAAACAGATCTCATTGCAATATAAAGAAAAGGTCAGAGAGTCATCTGGTCTCCTGGTCTGTATGTTTAGATGGGAAACTACAGATTTATCTCTTATTACATGTGATTATTCTGAAAAGTCTGTGATTAATCAATTTTTATGACTGGACTCATATTTGAAGTGCACAGGGATGCTATGAAGAACTCCAATAAAGGTAAGAGTCATCCTAATTTTATATCTGTTGGCTCTTTTATATATAAATGTATATTTTAAATATCAGCCATTCTATAGCTAATCTTATCTGTAATATTATTCTGTATCTCCTGCCATTTCTAGATATTCTCAACAATAAATCATAATTTTATTATAATTATGACACTTTTCCAATTTTCCTGTCTGAATTCCCGATAGGTCCTATGGTTTAGTAAAGCATATGAAATGTCTAATTTTAATCCAATGCCTTCTTATCATAGATACTGTGCTGGTGCAGTACCTTGCCAAATAATGTTGACTTGTTGATGTTTGTTTTTCTTATATCTCTGAATGAGAGACACCTAGTATATGTGAAACTGTTCTTTGATTTTTTGGTAATGATTTTTTACTGAGATAAAACTCAGATAACAAAATTTACCATTTTAAAATTCAATCGTTTTAAAGTGTACAATTCATTTGCTTTTAATACATTCAGAATGTCCTACAACCATCATCAACATCCAGTTGAAGAATATTTGTGACACTCAAAGACAACTCATACTTGTCAGTCACTTCACAGTCTCCCCTCATCCAGCTTCTTGCAAGCAGCAATTTGTATTTTCTACTTATGAATTTCATATAAATTGAATTATAAATTATGTGTCCTTTGGTTTTTAAATTCTTTTACTTAGCATATTTTCAAGGTTGATCCACACTATAACATGTATCAGTATTCCATTCCTTTTATTTATTTTTTATTTTTATTTTTATTATTTATTTATTTATTTATTTTGAGACAGAATTTCGCTCTTGTTGCCCAGGCTGNAACATGTATCAGTATTCCATTCCTTTTATTTATTTTTTATTTTTATTTTTATTATTTATTTATTTATTTATTTTGAGACAGAATTTCGCTCTTGTTGCCCAGGCTGGAGTGCAACGGCACAGATTTCGGCTCGCTGCAACCTCTGCCTCCTGGGTTCAAGTGATTCTTCTACCTCAGCCTCCCGAGTAGCTGGGATTATAGGCATGTGCCACCACGCTTGGCTAATTTTGTAATTTTAGTAGAGATGGGGTTTCTCCATGTTGGTCAGGCTGGTCTCGAACTCCTGACCTTAGGTGATCCGCCCACCTTGGCCTCCCAAAGTGCTGGGATTACAGGCATGAGCCACCATGCCCGGCCTCCATTTCATTTAATAATTGAATAATATTCCACTATATGAATTTATTGCACTTTATTGATCAGTTGTATTGTTTCTATGTTTTTGTCTATTGCAAATAATGATGTTATGAACATTCATGTACAACTTTTTGTTTGAACTCTTGTTTTCAATTCTCTTGGGTATATCCCTAGAAATATAACGGGATATATATTATATATATATAAAATATATATAGTACATATAGTAATTCTATTATTGACTTTTTGTGAAAATGTCAAAACTTACAGACTGATGCACCTTTTTACATTTCCAACAACAGTGTATGAGGATGACAATTTCTCTACCTCCTCACCAATACTTGTGATTTTTGTTTTGTTTTTTTGGTGTGGTTCTGTTGCTTTTAAAATAAATTTATTATAGGCCACCCTGCTGGTTGTGAACGTAGTATTTCTTTGGTCCCCAGTGGCAAATGCTGTTGAGCCATTCTTTTCATGTTTGGGTTTTTTTTTTTTTTTTTTTTTTTTGACAAATTGTATTATCTTTCTTTTGAAAATGTTCTATCAAGTCTTGCCCATTTTTGTAGTTGGTATTTTTGCCTTTTATTGTTGAAATAAAGCTTTCTTCGTAACATATTCAGCTCATACTAGCCATATCAGATTATATCCTGATTTGCAAAATATTTTCTTCCACGCTCTTGTTCATTACTTACATTGATAGTGCACTTTGATGACAAAAATGTCTCGATTTAAAAAAATTCCATTTCTATCTATGCTTTCTTTAGTTGCTCCATGGAAATTTAGTGTCATCTCTTAATAATGCATTGTCAAATCATCATCATAAGGAATAGCCCTATTCTTTAGAGTCTTAAAAGGTTTTTACTATTACATTTAGATCTTTGATCTTATTTTAGTTAATTTTATATAGATATGGTTTGACGGGAAGGTTGAAACTTCATTCTTTTCTGTTCTGTGTGAATATCCGGTCTGTCCAGCAACATTTCCCTGAGAGACTTATCTTTCTCCCATTGAAATTATTGCCACTTTCTTGTTTGAAAATAAATTCATGATAGATTGATTTCCATGTTTTCTTCTAAGGCCTTTTATCAACTACATTTTACTTTTCCTTTTGCCATCTTATTATATATAAAAAGTGTTTTCCAGTAGTCTCAATTTACATTATAGTTACAATGTGAAACTCTTAACAACTTTTATTTCAGTGAAAAAACCTGGTAAGTAAGCAATTTTAACCATCTTATCAGGTTTGCAAGAGCTCAGGACAAGAGCAGGAGCTGTTATAACAATGGTGACTCTTTGTGTTATAGCCAGAGGACTTGGGCTAACTCCACATGTCCCCAGGGGGCTACCTAGAATTTAATGGTTTGTAAAAATAGAAAAGTCAAAACAATTAATCAGGAACGTTTAGAAGCAGTTTTGTAATTTTAAAAACATCTACCAAAAAACAAAGATAGGTATCTGGACCTGCCTACTTCAGGGACCAAATGGTCTAAGTTTTGAAGCCTTCTCAATTTTGCCAATAATTTTTAAAGTTGTCTTTATTTTTTCCAGAGACCACTAAAAGTCACATTAACAATCAGAAGGCATTTAAGTTTTTAATTTTTCTGATAAAATATTTAAATCTATTCTTTCTTTTAAGGAAATTACCTTAAGCTCTTTTCATGTACTGGTTGGTAGGTATAAAATATTACACACACCACACGACCAAATATATAAACACCACAGACCCAGGAAGGGCATATCTTATAGAGTTATAAGATTATTTGCAATTAACTATCAGGAGTGGTATTTTGGGCTTTTTAAACTTTAAACTTGTTTCTTGGAATAGATAACTGGATTTAGGGAGGGGATTTTACTTGGTTTTGTTTTGTTTTTCCCCAAGGAGTTCCCAGGCATATTAGAAATTATTTTAGGTCCTCTCATGTGGGCATTGAGGGTGGCAAGAAGAAGGATGGACAGACAGTAATAAATGGAAAAAGAGAATTTTTAACTGACTAAGAATTTTTTTCTTCTTTCTTAGAAATAGAAGAGAGGCCTTAAAATTATATGTGTGTGTGTGTGTATCATTATATATATAATTTTATATATACACATACACACAGAGATATACATCAATTATAATTAAGTTGGCATTTAACTATAGAGCTCTTAAAGATACATCTTTTCAAATATTACCAGATCTTAGCTGGGACAAACAGCTGATATTTCAAAAGTAGCATAAATGTCAAAACAGAAAGAATTCATTTCTTGTGTTGGTAATTGAACCCAGACTGTCACTGTGACAACACAAAATCCTAACCACTAGGCCACAGCATGGGGTGGTCTCCATTGCAGCCAACAGGCTACATAGGGGAACCAAACTGACATTTTCTATTCTGGCAGGGAGTAATATACACATTACAAAACACAGACACTGAGGTGCCAAAGACAACCAAAAGACTTTTCAAGTCAGAGCTCCAAACCAAGATTTCCCAAGGGTTTTCTTCCAAACATGCCTCCTGTTTTTCATCCAATTAAGGAATATTTCTCCAAGTCAAGACCCTCCCTACAATCTAGGGAGGGCCAATCCAAGATTTGTAAAGGAGTCCTGATGCCTCTAGGGAGGCTATGAAATCAGGAGAAGGGAAGGGATGTTGACCACACTTAGAATACTCACCCCAAAATCCCAAAGTGTATCTTCCAATTGCAGAAACTTTTTTTCACTGCAAGGAGGTTCCGACACAATAGGTCAACCACACCAGTAAGAACAGTGCCAGGTGCAGCCTTCAGTTCAAAAGATCTGCACAGCTGCTGTGGCTTGCCTCCTGGTCCACTCCATTGGCAAGGGGCCGCCAAACTGAGAACAAACACCCTTAGGGCAGATACTAGAAGAGTCCCCAAATTTGCTACAGCCTTGTGGGCTCTTCTGGCCTGCTGTCATGTGTTGCAGCAAAGAAAGAACTTAATAATGACAGCATCAGCCAAGCAAGGAGAACAGGGAGAAATTTCTCAAACCTGTCTCTGAAAATTCAGAGGCCAGGGTTTTTAACATGTACTTGGGTGGGCAAGGGACTGGGGAACCGGAACAATTGACTGGCTGGTGATGAAATCTCAGGAGCATCTTAAACTGTCTTTGTGCAGCTTAGTTGGTTCCCAGAAGAGAGTGTGGGTCACCAGGTGGTGCCAAAATGCTGACTCTGAAAATATCTCAAAGATCAGTTCTTCAGGTTTCACAACAGTGAAGATCTCTATAGAAGTAGTTTGGGGAAGTTATAAATTTTGCAACCCAGGTTGTGTGACTCTGGGACAGCCAGCCACTTTTACGAAAACATATTAAGCAATGGTAGGTCATTTTTAGCTATGTCTATTCTTTAGCAAAGTTCAAGCACCTACCGTAATTTTAACCTGTGTTATGAATTAGGCTTCAGTCTCCAGACAAGAAAAGGGGCTTTTTTCTTGCCTCCAAGTTTAACTATAGACCAATTCCCTCTCATAGTTATCTTAGCATTTGTGCTACCGTAAGCAATAATGATTATTATTATTTAGCCTGTAAGATTAGAAAGAAGATGAAGTCAGTCATGTTAGATTTCTCTCATTATTTATAATTGTGGAAAGGTGGTTTCAATATAGGGCTTAGATCACTGCACTTGCTGAATAAATTCATTAAATACTAATTGAACACCTACTATTTTGGGGGCTCAGAAACCAATACCCTAAAATACAGCATTTTGGCCAGGTATGATGGCTCATGCCTGTAATCCCAGCACTTTGAGAGGCCCAGGCAGGCAGATCACCTGAGGTCAGGAGTTTGAGACCAGCCCGGCCAATATGGGGAAGCCCCATTTCTACCAAAAATACAAAAAATAGCTGGGCATGGTGGCGGATGCTTGTAATCCCAGCTACTTGGGAGGCTGAGGCATGAGAATTGCTTGAACCTGGGAGGTGGAGGTTGCAGTGAGCCAATATTGCGCCACTGCACTCCAGCCTGGGCCACAGAGTGAGACTCAGTCTCAAAAACAAACAAACAAACAGCAAAAAAAGTAGCATTTTACAATGCTACAATTAAAATACTACATTTAAAAATGTAGCATTTCAACGTGCTGAACAAAAGAAGCCTCAAGGTCTCACATTCCTCCTCCCCCTCTCTCCACAATCTTGCCCAAATAAGTTGAAGTTCCTTTATCTGCCTAGGATCCAGACCCACTGAGAAGAACAATGGTTTTTTTCTTTCTCTTCCTGTTATCTCATCATCTGTTGGAGAAAAGAAGACTAAGATGTGACCACATCTGAGTGGATCTTTTTAGATTTATAATGGCTGTCTTTGAGAATCATTAAAATGCCAAAGAAAACTATTTACAAGTTAATCTCTTGTTTTCTGATCTAATCATTCCCCATAGGTAGCAATGATTTATTGCCCCTCAATTCCTCTTCTCCCCTAGCCCATAACCTCTTACCAGGATCAAAATCCTATTCTTACTGTAATTTTAAGATGGTATAATATATGTTTCTATAACCACTGGGAAGTTGGTTCTTCATTCTGAAGGCTCCAGTGTATATACATTAAATAAATGTATATACTTTTTCTCCTATTAATCTATCTGCCTTATGTCAGTAATTTTTTAGTGAAACCTTAGGGGCCAAGAGTCTTGGCCCCCGCAGAACCCATATATGACAGCCTAGCACTGAAATAGCGGAGATTCACTGCTATCCCTGAACCATTAACTTTTTGAGAGCTCTATGAAAAGAAATCTCTGCCTTGTTCAAACCACTTGATTTTTTGTCTATTTTACAGCAGCATTGTCTATCCTTCAACTAATATATTTTTCATGTGAATCAAGCAAAAAAACAGCGTTAAACATGATTAGAAGTACTACCTTGTATAGCTGAAGAAATACATCTGTACATGCTTGTTTACTTAAGACTTTAAATATAGTAATAACAATAAAATTATATTTCTTAGATAAATAGGAACTCACAGGCATGTTTTAAGTAAAAATCATGAAAAAATAAAATGTTAAAATATTAATTAAAAATGAAAGCAAGCCTAAGTCCAAAGTTTTCACTACTTAGTCAACATAGTTCATTAAAATAAAACATGAGTTAGATATTTATCAACAGCTAAATGAATAAATCTATGACCCCAATAAGGGATTTGGTATTCTGCAAAGTTACCTAATGACTTATAACCAATATTTGAAAATAACTATTAGCTCTTTCTGTAATAGAAGTAACAAAAGGAGATACAAAGTTCTGAGCCTGAGTCACAACCTTTGGACTAGGCCACAGGACTTAGCATAGTACGAATGAACAGGGACCTGGCTCTCCTACTTATGTCACATGGCCAGCATAGTGACAATGCCACAACTAGAGTTGCCTCAAAGCCTGCAGGCTCCTCAAAAACAGTTATCCTTCTCAATCAATTTACATAAAAAGAATGGTTTATTTTGAGGAAACATTATGCATTTTTGCTTTAATTTCTCTCTGTTCAGCCTGAGATTTTTTTTTTTTTTTTTTTTTTTCCCTCAAACTGAAGAAGGGAAGTGATAATCAGTGGAGAAATGAAGCCAATTTTTTTTTTTGGAGGATGTATATTTTGAAAAGTCTATTGAGAACAAAATTTACAGAAGCATACAATGTATTTTACTTCTAAATTTCCAAAGAGATGTAAGTAGTTATTTCTGTTAGAGATGTATGTAATCATTTTGCATAAAACACCATAAAGATTTGTAGAGAAATGCAGTAAAAGGGGCTGCCCAGAAATAATCAAGTTTTGGGATATTATATAAATGAAACCCAAAAGCTCTAGAATGAAATTGTCAGAGTAGGCAAATGAGCAGGAGGAGGAACCCCTGAGAAAAGAAGATCTGGGAAATCTCACACCCCAGAGACCACCCAAAATACGCGTGCTAGATATGAGCAGAGAGGAGGCGATATGGACAGGAGGCAGGGAAACACTGGGTGGAAGAGGGCAGTTCCCTGGCAAAGGCCCCACCCTCAAGTCTGGAAACTGAAGCCCTAAATGAGAACAGTTATCCCTGTTTTCCCACCCAAATGTTGCTTTTTCCAAAGCTACCCTGGCCCACCACAACTCCCATCCTGTACCCATAAAAACCCCAAACTCCACTGGCAGAGGGCCAGAGCAGTGTGGCAGAGAAAGAGAGACAAGAAGAAGCATCTGAACATCTAACAGGCAACTGGACAGTCAGAAAGGAGTTTGGCTGGGGAAGATTATCTTCCCGCTCCTTCATCTTTCTAGCTCCCCATCCCGCTGAGAGCCACCTCCATGACTCAATAAAACCTCCACATTCACCATCCTTCAAGACCATGTGACCTGATTCTTCCTGGATGCCAGAGAAGGACCCAGATAACAAGAGGGCAGGGTGTAAAAGGTTGTCACCCTGACTCTCCACTGAGCTGGTTAACAGCCATCTACAGACAGTAACTTCTGAAAGAACATTAATTGTAACACACCCCTAGATGCTACCATGGGGCCAGAGCACAAAAGCGCTCGCCCGGGCTCTGGCACCCACTCACCTGTGTGCTTCCCCTCCCACAAGGAGTTTGAGTGCTGTGGCCCAGTAAGCAAGCCACAACCCTGTTGCAAGTCCTGCGAAGGGATCCAGGGAATGGGAACGCTCTCGTCTCAGAGGGGAAATACCCACACAGAAAGAAACGCTCCTTAAAGATTCCCAGTAATTGCTCACCTCTGCAGTTAACCTGTCAGAATGTAGCTAGGTACATGCTAAAAGGGAAAAAAAAGACAAAGGAGAAATTCCTAAGAGATACCCAGGTTCAATAAGTACAGATTTTACCACTATGCAACCCTCCTGGGGTGGCAGTAGTGAGCAACACTGCCGCCTTTAGGTAGGTAGGATACGGATAGGTATTGATCACCGGGCCTGCACATGCGCATCAACTGACAGTAGGGAGAATCCCACAAACAGGGGACAGGAACTAGGCGGGGTTGCCGGGGAGAGAGGGAAGGTGAGGACTTAAGGCAGAAGCAGGAAACTAGACAAAGAGGCAAACTTAAAGAGTCCAACATAATAAGAGCCACAAAACAGAACTGTGAGAGCTGCTGGCTCATTCTCTTTCAAGCAACCCCATCTGCCTCTTTAAATAAACTCTGCTACCACTTAATTCGTGCTGCTACTGCTGTGTCTCCCAGCTGGGTCAGCCCACTCTTCTCTTGAAGTATATTTACTTCAATCAACTCCCTGCTCCTTATTTTCCTTCAATAAATTATCTGCTGTTTGTTAAATTGTCTTTTGGCCCAATTCTTTGTACCAAGAAGGACAAGAACCGGGGACTCAACTCTTCACAGCAAGAAAATCTTCTGGCAAAGCCCAAATACCACTCTGTTCAATAATAACTATGTGGATTGTTCCTAGAAATTAAATTCCTTGACTGTAACTTTCACAAAATAAATAAATAAATAAAAATTTTAAATAAAAACTCTGTTTAATAACTCTGAAGTCATAGTTGGTAACCTCTAGGTTCCTGGCATTTTGTTTTTCAACTTTTAGGTTTAGTGTGTACATGTGCAGTTTTGTTACATGGGTTGTGTGCTGCTAGGGTTTGGTGTACAATTAATTTCATTACCCAGGTAGTAAGCATAGTACCCAATAAGTAGTTTTTCAACCCTTGCCCTCCTCCCACCCTTCTTCCTCAAGTAGGCCCCAGTACCTTTTATTCTCATCATTGTGTCCATGTGTACTCAGTGTTTGGCTCCCATTTATAAGTGAGAACATGCAATATTTGGTTGTCTGTTCCTGTGTTAATTCACTTAAGATACTGGTCACCAGCTTCATCCATGTTTCTGCAAAGGGCGTGATTACATTTTTCTTCATGGTTGCGTAGTATTCTATGATATATATGTACCATATTTTTAAAATCCAGCTCACTGTTGACAGACATCTAAGTTCATTCCATATCCCTGTTATTGTGAACAGTGCTATGATGAGCTTAGGAGTGTATGTGTCTTTTTGGTTGATAATGATCCGTCAATGTTATTTCATCTATTGTAGCCAATGGACCACTCTGGTGCTGAATGATGATGGTCAGAAAGGCTATACATGTTAATGGGGAGAAAGTATATAGAAACTCTCTGTATGTTCCACTCAACTTTGCTGTGAACATAAAACTCTCTAAAAATTAGAGTTTATATAAAAAATTGAAAAAAGAGAGTCTTACTTTCTCATACAACAGTATATTATCAATGGACATTCTATTTTCATTATAGGGACATCATAAGAGTCAATTTTCAGATGACACTCATGGTTTCTCTAGTGGAATAATTTGAAGGACCATCTTGACATCTTGACTATAATTTCTTCCATTTTAAAATTATCATCATAATTATTTACTGTATGTCATATGATATATATAAATTATTTGTAATTTATCTAATAACTAAGCCTTGCAATCATTATCCTTAACTTCATAGATATTGAGAGTGAAACTGAAAAAAGGATATATAAGTTTTGCAAGGTCACAGAAGTAGTAAAGCAGAAGTGGAATTAAGACAGGGGGGACCAACTAATTCTGGAGCCATGTTATTCTAACCCAGTTCAGGGGTCTCCTCCAGAATCACTTCTTAGATCTTTTACCTTGGAAACCATTTCACTAAGAGACACAAATCCTTTAAAAAAAAAAGGTACCAGAATGTCGTTGCATAAAATAATTTTATTAAAAGTTATTTAAAGCACTTTTTGCAAAGCAATAGGGGTTGTATTACTGGTGCTCATGTCCTCTATATTTTATTAATCTCATTATTGTCATTATGTATGCATTCATGAACCCAGTGAACAGTTTTCAGAAAAATAGCGCTTACTAACTGCCAGGTACATTGAGTAAAGTAAATCTTTCTCACACACAGAATGTATTTTATGTACATTTTAGAATAGCAGACAAATGGGAATTATAAAATATTCCCGAGAGAATGAACATGAACTTTTGGAGGCCAAGATGGGCAGATAATGAGGTCGAGAGATCGAGACCATCCTGGCCAACATGATGAAACCCTGTCTTTACTGAAAATACAAAAATTAGCTGGGTGGAGTGGCACGTGCCTGTAGTCCCAGCTACTCGGGAGGCTGAGGCAGGAGAATCGCTTGAACCCAGGTGGCGGAGGTTGCAGTGAGCCGAGATTGTGCCACTGCACTCCAGCCTGGCGACAGAGCAAGACTCCATCTCAAAAAAACAAAACAAAACAAAACAAAACAAAACAAGTAGAACTCTTACTAGAAAACGATCCAGAAATATACTAGAAGAGAGTATAAAAGTTTGTATTTTTTGATCCAGTCATGTTTGAGAACATTATAATATCTAGAAATGACTGTAGTCATTTATAAACATATGTTAACATTTTTTGTTTAACCTTTTTTTTTTTTTTTNCACACCCAGAGATTCAGAAGGTTCATGGGTCAGGCCAGGAGTCTGGTTTTCCACATGGACTTCTTTCCCCACGGTGACCTGGTGACCGTGATCTACATGGCTCCTGGATCACACTTCCAGAAACACTGCCTTCACTATTATTACTGACTCTTATCCCTAGAATCCTCTGGTAGGGTTTACTGAGTATTTCCTTCATCATTGCTGTTTTTCAAAGCCATGACCACTGTATGACTATTCTACATTACCTGGGTGTTTTTCTCTGTTTTCAGTATATGAACTTTGAAGCTGTGGTTGAGAGACTCCTGACAAACCCATTTTCCCTGGGTTTTGTAAGATGACACCACCCTTTTCAGGGAAGGCCATTGTTTAAATTCGGTCAGCTGCAGTTCAGGACGCCAGCTTCCACTCTGCATGTCTCATCATCTCAGCTTCTGTCAATGGAAGCATCCTCAATGCTCTGAGTTTCCAGACAGGATCTTAAAGTCCCTACACTTATGTTTCTGTTTCCCATGTGACAGCAAATCCACATGGTGGTCCACGGGTCCATTAGAGTCTCTATCAGTTTTACAGTGTGGACACCCAAAGAGTGTTTTTCAAACTGCCCCCATCCTTGAGGGTTCCCACAAGTGTCCTTGAAAGTCTGGGAATCATCTGAGTTTATTGTTTAATGTTATCTTTCCCTCTCTATGATAATATTAAAAATATATGCATAATCTGGACTGTCTGGCTGACTCCCTTATAGCGGAGTGCTGCTAGATAATTTTGGTTCCCTTATTTGAATCTGTGTTTACCACCAAATTGGCATCAACTGACCACCCCAAGGGAAAGGATTTATTTTTGATGAGTTGACAAGCACACTTGGCAGCCATGAGGTTGGCTTGGCTTCCTGTCCCACTGAGACTGAAAGGCTGAGTCCTTCTTGGGACTGGAGGATGAAGGGAGGGCCCTACGGATTCTGGTGCCTGATACCTCTCTGACTCCATCTCCTGCAGCTTTCTCCTTTGCCTACCAGCTTCTTTAATCTAGAGAGGCTCCCTCAAGGGCCTGGTTACCACCCAGCCTATTCTCTCTGACCAGAAGATTCTTCCCCCAGATACTGGCAAGAATAACACCCACATCTCCTTCAGGTCTTTGCTTAAGTGTTTGCTTAAGAGATTGTTTCTCAATCCTATTTAAAATTATAACTCTCTGCCCACCATCCCTCTCCCTACTACACTTACCCTGCTCTTTTTACAATTCATTTATTTATGATGTTTATTGTTCCTTGTAGCTTGCTCTATTAGACCGTATGCTCCATGAGAGCAGGGATATTTTTGTTGTGTTCACAGATGTCTCCCAAGCACTTAGAGTAGTGCCTGATACATCGCAGGTACATAATAAATATTTAATGAATGAATTTTCCAATGTCTAATTGACAACAATCCCTTCATTACTGCTCCTGTACTCATACTAAATTTATCAGTTTTACAGACAAAACTCCTCTTTTACAGTGATAATTTGCAGAGGAAAGACTTTTTTTTTTTTTGAGATGGAGTCTCACTCTGTTACCCAGGCTAGAGTGCAGTCAGTGGTGCGATCTTGGCTCACCGTAACCTCCGCCTCCCAGGTTCAAGCGATTCTCCTGCCTCAGCCTCCCGAGTAGCTGGGATTACAGGCATGTGCCACCACACCTGGCTAATTTTTGTATTTTTTTTCAGTAGAGACCGGGTTTCACTATGTTGGCCAGGCGTTCTCAAACTCCTGACCTCAGGTGATCTGCCTGCCTCAGAATCCCAAAGTGCTGGGATTACAAGCATGAGCCACCTCTCCCAGCGGAGAAAGACATTTTTCAATGGATAAAACATTAGACTGAAATGTTTGTGTTTCTCAAAGTGAGTTCCATTGAGTCCAGGAGGCTCAGATCACAGGCTCAGGGGATGAGGTGTCCTGAATTTGACTAACACTTCCCTAGCATGCTCCTGGCTGACCACCCTCTCGCTCCTGGGCCAGAAATAAACATCTTGCTGTCATTCGCCACACCTGGTGACTCTTCCTTGTCGGTAGGCAGGGTGGGCTTCACCCTCCATGAAAGGAGCCTCTCACTTTTTTTGTGCAATTCTGAAGTAGCCATTTTCCCTCTCTTTACATCATTTTCTTTAGCTAGCCAACTTCTGAATTTGTTTCATTTTTCCAGATTATGAAAGAAACATACATAAGATTTAGAGAACTATAAAGACATACAAAAAAATAGATGCCCAAAGACTTGAAATTCACCTACTTTGTAAAAGATAACTTCTGTAGCTTGCCTCTCTGCACATAAATGCAATACTCAGACACACTATCAATAATATTTTGGTGCAGTTTTTCTAGTTTTTGTTCTATGTGTATGCATTAAGTTGAAATACAGGAAGTTGTCAATGTTCAAACATTTTGACCCATAAAATGGCAATTTTGTATTTATTTATTTGAGACAGAGTCTTGCTCTGTTGTTTAGGTTGGAGTGCAGTGGCACGATCTGGGCTCACTACAACCTCTGCCTCCCGGGTTCAAGTGATTTTCCTGCCTTGGCCTCCCGAGTAGCTGGGATTATAGGGGCCTGCCACCACGCCCAGCTAATTTTTATACTTTTAGTACAGACGGGGTTTCACTGTGTTGGCCAGGCTGATCTCAAACTCCTGACCTCGTGATCTGCCCGCCTCAGCCTCCCAAAGTGCTGGAATTGCAACCGTGAGCACCCTTGCCGAGCCAATAAGCAATGTTATTATTCTTCAGCTCGCCACAAAGTTAACAAACAAAGTGTCTTGAGCATCCCAAAACACTGTTATCATGACCTTTGCTCTTTTAATTAATTTATTTGTCTTTTGTAAATGCAGTACTTTGAGTTCCTGTTTAGACTTTTGCTCTTGACTAGTCTGCTTTGCTTTGACTGGTCCACTTACACCTCTTGGTAGCCATTGCTTTCATTGTGCTTTGTCTTCAGAATCATAATGGTAAAGCCATATTTCATCTCATTTTAATTCTTCAAAGAAATACTTCAGGATAATGATTCCACTCATTTAAAATTTAAATTGAAAGCTCTGTCCTTGCCTGCAGCTGATCTGGGTGCAACAGTTTTGGCACCCATTGAGTAGAAAGTTTAGCTGACTTTTTCAGTCAGAATTGCATAAGTTGAACCAGTTGAGGTGCCTGTGGTGTTGGCTATCATGTCTGCTGTTAATCTTTGATCCCCTTCAATTAGGGCATGAACAAGATTAATTTTTTCCTCACAAATTGATGTGGATGATCTGCCACTTCAAGCTTCATCTTGACCATCGTCTCATTCCTTCTTAAAACAAGTTATCCATTTGTAAACTGCTATTCCTTTGAGATATTGTCCCAATAAAGTTTTTGTAAAGCATCAGTGATTTTACCATTCTTTCACCCAAGCTTCACTATAAATTTGATGTTGGTTGTTACTTCAACTTTAGTAGAATTCGTGTTGCACTGATAGGGTTATTTTTTCAAGCCGATGCCTTTTCCTTCTTACTGCCTCAAACTAGATCTTGATTAGACATGTTATAACAAGTTAGTAAGACTATTTTGTGCAAAACATTTTAAAATCCATGCATTTTTTCATGATATGCATTTTCCATGAATTTTTTGAAGACTCCTCATATAATTATTTTGCATGCTGTCCCATTAATACATACAACTTAAAATTTCTTGACAGCAAGAATTATTACTTTATTAATTGTGTATTTATGCAAAGATAGTGATCAATGACAAATTCTAATAACTGACCAACTGTATTTAACCAATAATTATCTCTATTATATACAACATTTTATTCACAGACACCATGATCGTCCATATCATAGAATCAAAAGTGTTATTTTGGGTTTAGCAGTGATTCTTAGAAGAGGGGAAAGAAAAAAAGAATAGATAGACTACTCCAGCAAATGCTGTGGATGCTCTGTCCTTTCGCCTTTATCCTCTAGGATGATTTTTACTTGTGCTTAGGATTTTACCCATTATCTGGGTAGGCATAGTGGGGTACGTGTAACCTTCCTCAGTGAACTACCCTTGGGCTACAGGAGTTGTTCAAAACCAGAAGAACCTGGGAGTTTATGTCTCCTGGGGCAGGCCCATATCCAAACCTGTGTGGTGTGAGAATTTCAAATCCCAGCTCCCTGTCCTCAAACTAGAAAAACACTTTGGTGTTATTTAAGGTCCAGAAAACCATATAGGATCAAGCCGAGCCTGGGACTTTGACTTAAATTTCACTTTTATTTGGAGGGATTGAGTCCGTTTCTCTGCTATGTTTGAATGTGCCCCTCCAAAATACAGGTATTACCAATATGATAGTATTAAAAGATGAGGCCCTTAAATGCCCCTAATCCCAGCACTTTGGGAGTCCGAGGTGGGTGGATCACTTGAGGTCAGGAGTTTGAGAACAACCTGGCCAACATGGTGAAACCCCGTCTCTACTAAAAAATACAAAAAAGTTAGACGAGGATGATGGCAAGTGCCTGTAATCTCAGCTACTCAGAAGCCTGAGACAGGAGAATTGCTTGAACCTGGGAAATGGGGGTTACAGTGAGCTAAGATTGTGCCACTGCACTCCAACCTACATGACAGAGCAAGACTCCGCCT
>NW_016811055.1:0-1891 GCF_001698545.2 Rhinopithecus bieti
TGCACCTTTGGTCCCATGTTGGCTACATTCATCCCTCAGGAGGGGTCTGCATTGGAGCGTTTTGTTTGTTTGTTTGTTTTGAGACGAAGTGTTGCTCTGTCACCAAGTGGAGTGCAGTGGTGCATCTTGGCTCACTGCAACCTCCAGCTCAGTGCAACCCCTACCTCCCGGGTTCAAGTGATTCTTCTGCCTCAGCTTCCCGAGTAGCTGGGATTACAGGTATGCATCACCATGCCTGGCTAATTTTTTAATTTTTAATAGAGAGGGGGTTTCACTATGTTGGCCAGGCTGGTCTTGAACTCCTGACCTCAGGTGATCCACCCATCTCGGCCTCTCAAAGTTCTGGGATTATAGGCGTGAGCCATTGCGCCTGGCCTAGAGCATTTAATATCTGCTTAGCTCTGCCCTTGGCCCTGTAGTGAGATGAATGTTTGCACCTCAGGGATGCAGGCTGATCAGGTAGAGAGGCCACACATGGGAAGGATGGCAGGCCATAGCGGAAGATGGCTTTGTACTGATAGACGTCTGAGGGACATCCCATGGTCACACCCTGCAAGTGGCCTGGTAGCAGGCAGAGTTATGTCAGGAGACTGTCATTTGGGGAAGCAAGGATTGGAGTGGAGGCTGTGCTTGCCCCCCAAGGGCTGGCTGACCCTGGGCAGAAGCACCATCTCCTCCCCACCCCTTCCCCAAAATGTGGGAGATCAAAGTGCTCTTTGAAGGAATTTACTGTATTTCCAAATGCAATAGAACAAAATACACCATTATGGGAAAGATCACAGCTGTGATGGAATTTATACTTTTAAAAAAAATTTTTTTGTTTTTAATTTTTTTAAAAGCTTTTTATTATTATACTTTAAGTTCTGGGGTACATGTGCAGAACGTGGAGGTTTGTTACGTAAGTATACACGTGCCATGGTGGTTTGCTGCACCCATCAACCCATCATCTACATTAGGTATTTCTCCTAATGCTATCCCTCCCCTAGCCCCCCCATCCCCCAACAGACCCTGGTGTGATGTTCCCCTCCTTGTGGAATGCTTCATGAATTTGTGTATCATCCTTTTGCAGGGGCCATGCTAATCTTCTCTGTATCATTCCAATTTTAGTATATGTGCTGCCGAAGCAAGCACAACTTTACACTTGTTTTATAATTTAGTATTTAAAAAAATTTTTGAGTTGCATGTGGAGAGACAGTGTAATACTTTTCAGTGCATTTTAGAAACAGTTTTTTATTTTAATTAATCAATTAATTTATTAATTTATTTATTTTGAGACGGGGTCTTGCTCTGTCACCCAGGCTGGAGTGCAGTGGCACCATCTCGGCTCACTGCAAGCTCCACCTCCCAAGTTCATGCCATTCTCCTGCCTCAGCCTCCGGAGTAGCTGGGGCTACAGGCGCCCGCCCCCATGCCCGGGTAATTTTTTGTATTTTTAGTAGAGATGGAGTTTCACCGTGTTAGCCAGGATGGTCTCGGTCTCCTGACCTCGTGATCCACCTGCCTCGGCCTCCCAAAGTCTTGGGATTACAGGCGTGAGCCACCGCGCCTGGCCTATTTATTTTTAAATTAATTAATTAATTTTTTTTGAGACAGTGTTGCCCAGGCTGGAGTTCAAGTGGCCCGATCACAGCTCACTGCAGCCTCAAACCCCTGGGCTCAAGCGATCCTCTTGCCTTGGCCTCCCAAGTAATTGGAACTACGCCCAGCTAGTTTTTACATTTTTGTAGAGACAGGGTCTCACTATGTTGCCTAGACTGGTCTCAAACTCCTGGCCTCAAGTGGTTCTCCCACCTTGGCCTCCCAAAGTGAGCCCAGGAGTTCAAGGTTGTAGTGAGCTATGAACGCGCCACTGCACTCCAGCCTGGGCGACACAGGGAGACTCTGTTTCTTA
>NW_016811056.1:0-2592 GCF_001698545.2 Rhinopithecus bieti
CTTTTAGTACACTCTTTTATATACAATTGCTATATATGTTTTGACAAACGTTTGGATAATATCAATTTTAAAATAAATATTCTATCATTTTCAGTTAATGTTTATATTAAGCACATTCAAAAAAAGATTGTTCAGTATTATGATTAAATAAAAGCACATTATATTTTACACACTTCCTTAAGTATTTTCCTGTTCTCAGACATCTATGTTCTTTTATTTTACAGAAAATTATATAACAAATATACATGTAGATAATAATTTTAGCAGTTTTTTATATTGTTTTATATTGAGTGTAAGTTAGTATAACCTCTATGGAAAACAATGTGGAAATATTCAAAAACCTAAAACTAGAACTACCATTTCATCCAGCAATGTCACTCCTGGGTATCTACCCAAAATAAGATAATTGCATTTAAAATAATTACACTTAAAAATATTGGCATTAGTATGTTTATAACAGGGAAAGATATGGAATCAACCTGTATCCATCAATAGATGACTGGATAAAGAAAATGTGGTATGATATAAAATGGAATACTCCTCAGTCATGAAAACAAATGAAATAATGCTTTTTGCAGCAACATGCATAGATTATGAGGCCGTCATTTTAAGTGAAATAACTAAGAAACAGAAAAGCAAATATCACATGTTCTTAGTTTTAAGTGGGAACTACTTAATGTGTACACATAGGCATAGAGTGTGAAGTAGATAAATATTGGAGATTTGGGGGTGGGAGGATGGAAGGGGAGTGAGGAATGAGAAATTCCTTAGTAGGTACAATGTACACTATTCTGGTGACGCGTACACTTCAAGCCCAGACTTCACCACAGCCAGGCTATACACATAGATATACATCCATGTACAAAAAATTCAGTTGTCCCCCCTAATTTTATATAAAATGAGAAAAGAAAACATACAATTGAGTGACTTTCACTACATTCATTATGCTATGCAACCATTGCCACTATCTAATTTCACAATATTTCCATTACCTTGAAAGGAAACTTCATAACCATTAGTTGGTCTCTCTCATTATTGCCCAGAGTCTCCATTCCCTACTAACAACTAATTTGCTTTTTTTTTTCTATAGACTTAACCTATTCTGGATATCATACAAATGGAATCAGATACTAGGTAGCCTTTGGTGTTTGGCTTTCTTCACTAACCTAAGAATAATGTTTTCAAAGTTCATGTGTGCTGCAGATTGTATCAGTACTTTATTTATTTTTGTTTGTTGTTGGGAGAATTTATTCCCTTTTATTTTCCTGTTTACTAAAAAATTTTCCATATCATTTTGTTAAATTTGCATATTTTAATTCAATCAAGTTGAATTTTGTAAGATAAGTTTTATTCTATATATATTTGAGGTTTACAACATGAGATTATGGGATAGAGACAGCAAAATAATTATAGTGAAGTTGACTAGTATATCTATCATCTCATATAGGTACTTTTTATTAAATAATAATTCCTAATATAGATATACTTAATTTTGTTTGTCCATTCAGCAGCTGCTATGGTGTGGATAGGGTTTGCTTGTCTCCACCAAAAGCCAGGTTGAAATTTGATCCCCGTTGTAGTGGGATTCCGAAGTGGGACTTAGTAAGAGACATTTGGGTCCCAGGGATGGATTCCTCATGAACGATTTGGTGCTATTCTTGTGGCAGTTACTGAGTTTTCTCTGTTACATAACTGGATCAGTTTTCTGGGAGGTGGATTAGTCATGACAGTGGGTTGTTATAAACCTGGGAAGCCCGTTGGGTTTTGTCTCTTTGCATATGTCTGTTTTCCCTTTGACCTTGTCTGCCATGTTATGAGGCAACATCAAAGTCCTCACTTGAAGCCAGGGACACGTCCTTGAAGTACCCTGCCGGCAGAACTGTGAGGTAAATAAACCTATATTTCCAACTCAGTATTAGGTATTCTATTGTAACAACACAAAACAGACTAAGACAACAGCTTATAGATATATAAGTTGCTTCTACTTTTTGGCTAATAATGCTACTGTAAACATTTGTGTACAAGTTTTTGTATCAACATTTGTTTTCAATTATGTTGGGTGTATTATTAACAGTTGGGTCCTGGGTCGTATGTTAATGGCACTGAAATTTCTGAGTAATTGCCAAACTCTTCCACAGCAGCTGTGCCATTTTTACTTATCAACAACAATGTATTGGGATTTCAAGGTATCCATATACTTGCAAACACTTGCTAATCTCTTATTGCAAAAAATAAATTTGCAGTACATTTATATGTATAATATAGGGGGCAAAAAGGTGTGTTATTGCGGTTTGGATTGAATTTGCCTAATGACTAATGACTAGTTATGCTGAGCATCTTTTCATGTGTTTTTTGGACATTGGCATATAATCTTAGAGAAATGTCTATTCAAGTCCTTTGCAAATTAAAAATTTAAGACACATTATAAAGCAAATAATGAAAATGCAGAAGTATCTCCTATTTTATCAATTATTACATCAAATGTAAAATATCAAGCTCTTCAATTAAAAGGAATAGATTGACATATTATCTGCTCTGACAGCTTCTTTTTATTATTATTATTATACTTTAAGTTCTAGGGTACATGTGCAT
>NW_016811057.1:0-889 GCF_001698545.2 Rhinopithecus bieti
AAGCAGGGACACATTATGACTCCTGGGTTCTAAGCATATTAATCCCTTCTTTTATAGAAAAAAATACTAAAAGTGTGTTTTATAACCACATTAGTAAAACATAAATATAATTCAAGTTAGATCATATATTTTCTTTCTTCTGATTTTAAAAGAAAAAAAATACTTTGCTGCTCTCCTGAAAGTATCATGGGCCTGGGCTCTGTGTCTTCCATGCCCAGTGGATAAATTGGCCCTCATTTGAAGGGGGATGAAGGAGAAATAGTTAGAAGCAGGAGTGGGAGTCACATGTATGTCTAATCTAGCACATGATCCTGAAGTAGGTAGTACATAAGAGGAAAAAAGAAACAGCTTCCATTTGGAAGGGAGAATGTGATCATCAGGGCATGGATATTTATAAGGCACACACGGGTAAGGAATTATTCAGAAATGAGGCTGAGATTACCATGCTGATCTCAGAATGCAGAAGGCTCAGTGAAAGGAATGGGAGTGAGTCAGGGAGGAAATTGAATCAGATTAGTGGCTGTATGGACAAATGGGAATGACAATTTAGGTAATGATGGATGACCTGGATTTCTGGTGGTAAAAGGTATAGGGGAGGAAAAATATCTTTTTCTCTATCCTTCTTAGCTTTGTATCTGAGGTCTCTATAACAGGACATATTAACAAGAGACAAGCATACAACTTTATTTAATGTAAGTTCTACATGAAATGGGAACCTTCATAAAGAAAGAAAGACCCAAATAAATGGTTCAGATTCTTTTCTGTGACCTTTGTCTTCAGAGATAAGGATGCTCCTTTCTTATAGGCATAAGGAGGGTACCTTTCATGTGAGGGTCTTATGACCTTCAATAGGAAGCCAGAAGATCCTTTCTATACATATATATATATA
>NW_016811058.1:0-1539 GCF_001698545.2 Rhinopithecus bieti
TTTGTAGTTCTAAAGCTGATCAAAAAGGTTTTTCAAAATCACCTTCCAAAATGTAATGTCCTGGTTTCTTTACACATGAGTCAGGACTGCACAGAAAACTTGAAAAAAAAGGAGAAGCAATTTACTGGAGCCCTTTTGTAGGACTATAAAGAACATTCGAAAAGTAAATAGATTTATTTTACATCTTCTGCTTATTTTTTGCATTTATATATATATATAGCACTTTATAATTTAAAAAGCACTTTTACATACAATTTCATTTGATCTTCACAACAATTCTTTGAGATAGGTTTTATTATCCCCTTTTAGAGAAAACAAAATTGAGGCTCTAAGAGAGGCTGGATGGTTTGATCCAGAGCACACAGCTGGTTAGAGGGCAGATGTTAAAATTACGTTTTCAAAATACTCACGGTGATGGATATCCCAAATACCCAGACTTGATCATTACACATTCTATGCATGTTAAAATAAATATGTGTACCAAATACATCTGTACAGTATTATGTATTAATAAAAGAAAACGTATTTTCAACAAACAGGTGTTATTTAATGACTTCCTGTTTAACTGCTATCAAAATGGGATATGGCTATGGTGGTTTTCTTTCTGGTACATTTGTTAAGTTTTTGAATGAGCCTAACTCCGCCTCATATATTACATAGGAGCTGGCAAAGGCTCGATGACAAAGAGATCTCTCACAAGTCTTTCTCACATCAGAGGCTGGCTCTCACACATAGAAGAAGAAAAAACAACAGAGGATACATCTTACCTAAGTAATAAGAAGCACAGATTTCTCTGACTATATTATATACACAGATCTGATAAACTATCTGGAATTCTACTTGTCTATTCCTATAGTCTTCCAATAGTATAATCTTTGTGAAACAAACTACTTGATAATAATAACTTCTCAATTCTAAACCATCACTGCAGATGCATGCATGCCCAGTAGGCTTATTTTAAAAAAAAAATTAAAGTTGTGATTCAGGACTTTATAGATAATACTACATAGTAAGAAACCCACAGGCCATTTCTTAAAAAGATACACCATAATTTGGTTGCATTATGGGATTTAAGTCTTAAAACTAGTTCTCCTGTACATCTCAATTAAAAAAACATGCAAATTAGAAATTAGAAACCTAGGCAATGGCTCTGTAATATGTGAAACGAAAAAATACATTAAGTTTTGGGGCACCAGGTACACAGATCAACCACTCAAACTTATTTTCAGAAAAACAATTCCATCATTGGAATAGGGACGGGGCTGTAAACCCTACAATTTGCTTTATCTGTATCTCACCAAAATGTTAAAGGAGAAAAATATAAAGTAAATAAAACAGAAAGCTTTGATTTATTGTAGCAGTACAATGGGAACTAGTGAGCTAGTTAACCATGTTTCTTCTTTTACAAGGTTAAAGACTTCTATCCTCTTCATCCTTTTAAAAATCATATACTGCAATTGACCATTTTTAGAAAAACAATCCAGTCAGCCAAATAATCTTCATATGAGAACAGCATGTTATCAGCAGATATCTGATTTT
>NW_016811059.1:0-496 GCF_001698545.2 Rhinopithecus bieti
CTTATAGTGGCTACCATTAGAGACAACAGATGACAAATGTGTCCTATTCAGACTTTTAAAAGCTGCTAGACTCAAAAAAAATATATAGCTGCCAGACTCTTAGTTAATCTCAGAGGGCCTGGAAGAAAGATCTAACTATATTAGGCCTGGAAGAAAAAGATCTAGCTATATTAATAGAGATTCTTTACAGAATGTGTGTCCCCGATAAAGGACAACTCTGCAGTGCCATTTCAAGATATGGCAAAGAAACATGTTTTTGGGTAAAATATTTTTACTTTCTTCTTTGTCACATGATGTTATGCCAGAGTCATACTGGAAAGTAAGTCAGGATATATAGGGTTAAATAAAACCCATCTGATGAGAATTAATGGTTTGTAGGGCATGACTCCCCAGACCTCTTAGATAGGAATTTCAGCAAAATAAGATCAGAACTTAGTCCTTATAATCGAGAAATAACCATAAAAATGGCCAACCCTATGGAGTAGCCATTCTTTTT
>NW_016811060.1:0-974 GCF_001698545.2 Rhinopithecus bieti
GTTCTGTACCTGGAAGGATACTGCAGCTGCTCCAGGGCCTGGTGGTTGATGGTGCTCATGCTGTTGTAGACGAAGGTGCTGCACAGGAGCACAGCCAGGGCGAAGATCCAGGAGTCATTCTTAGGGTCACCCTAAAAGCACATTAGAGCAAAGGACTTAGGAGTGTAGTCTTTAGAAATTCACTGAGACATTTATTTTGTCAGTCTTTCATTTATGATTTCAGCTAATGTACTTGCTGTACAAAGAAGATAGACATGAATGTAAACAACAGTTTGACAGTAGAATATGTCTTCTAATCACAATTTCTTTACATATAAAAGGATTCTAATCTTCATAGGGTTTTTCTTTTCCTCAATTGGATGAAATAAGATGCATATATGAAAAACTAGTAAAATATCTGGTTCTCACTGGATATTCATGATGAGTGTTAACGCTTTTTCAGTCTACACATATTTATTGGCCATGCATCATGTAACAAAACCATACCATAGTATGCATAACTGGGGATTGTAATTATATTCAATTAAATTCAGCAAACACTTTTAGGAAACTGAAGAATGTTTCTCACTGTTCTTATGTTTAGAAAAACAAATTTAATATATTTACTCTCAAGATGACTATTTCAAAGTTGTGACAAACATTCATAATGATGAATTCAATAAAAATGACAATATTTATAAAGAGATAACATCTTAGTAATGTACATAAGAAGTGGAACCCATAGCTATAATGTTAAATTAAAAATTACAAGTCTATCCAGGAAGATAAGGGCTATAAAAATTGAAGAAAGTATATGTGGTATGAAGGCTTGCTGGAAGTCGTGAGCTGAATGTTAAAGAATTGATAGAGGCCGGGCGCGGTGGCTCATGCCTGTAATCACAGCACTTTGGGAGGCCGAGGCAGGCGGATCACGAGGTCAGGTGATCGAGACTATCCTGGCTAACACTGTGAAACCCCGTCTCTACTAAAACACA
>NW_016811062.1:0-1366 GCF_001698545.2 Rhinopithecus bieti
TTCATGGAATCTGCATTAGGATATTTGGGAACACATTGAAGCCTACGTTGACAAAGGAAATATCCTCAGATAAAAACCAAAAAGAATCTTACTGTGAAACTGCTTTGTGATGTGTGTATTCATCTCAGAGAGTTACACCATTCCTTTCACTGAGAAGTTTACTAACACTTTTCCATCTAATTTGCAATGGCATATTCGGGAACACCTTGAGGATTACAGTGAAAAGGAAATATCCTCAGATAAAAACTAGAGAGAAGCTTTCTGTGAAACATCTTTGTGATACGTGAATTCAGCTCACAGAGTTACAACATTCTTTTCATGGAACAGTTTGATAGCAGTGTTTTTGGGGAATTTGAGAAGGGACATTGTGGGTCGCATTGAAACCTATACTGACAAAAGAAATATCCTCAGATAAAAACTAGAAACAAGCTTGCTGAGACACTACTTTTTGATGTGTGAATTCATCTCACAGAGTTACACTGATGTTTTCATTGAGCAGTTTGATAACACTGTTTTCGTAGAATCTGCAATAGGATATTTGGGAGCACTCTGAAGCCTATGGTGACAATTGAAATATCCTCAGACAAACAAAAATAAACTGTCTGAGAAACTGCTTTGCAATTTTTGAAATCATCTCACAGGTTTACATCTTTCTTTTCATGGACTAGTTTGTAACACTATTTTCCTGGAATCTGTGAAGGGATATTAGCAAGTGCATTGAGGCAAACGATGAAAAGGAAATATCCTCAGATAAAATTAGAAAGAAGCTTTCTGAGAAACACTTTTGTGACGTGTGAATTCATCTCACTGTGTTACACTATTCTTTTCATGGAGCAGTTTGGTAGCACTGTTTTTGGGGAATCTGAGAAGGGATATTTTGGATCACAAAGAAGCCTAGGGTGACAAAGGAAATATCCCAAGATAAAAAACAGAAATAAACATTCTATGAAACTTCTTTATAATGTGTGAATTCATCTCACAGAGATACACCGTTCTTTAAATGGAGCAGCTTGCTAACACTGTCTTCATGAAATCTGTAAAGGGATATTTGGGAGTGCATTGAGGCCTAAATTGAAAAAGGAAATATCCTCACATAAAAACTAGAAAGGTGCATTCTGAAAACTGTGTGTGATGTGTGAATTCATCTCACAGAGTTTCACTGGTCTTTGCATTGAGCAGTTTGCTTACTCTGTTTTCTTGGAATCTGCAATCTGATTTTTCGGAGTGCACTGTATCTTATGGTGATGAAGGAAATATCCTCAGATGAAAACTACAAAGAAACTTACTGAGAAACTACTTTGTGATGTTTTAATTCATCTAAATCAGTTACACGATTGTGTACATGGAGCACTTTGGTAGCACTACT
>NW_016811063.1:0-1069 GCF_001698545.2 Rhinopithecus bieti
ACTTTTTGTCCATTCTGCACATGAGTATTACAGACCTCATTGAGGCAAATGGTGAAGAAATGAATATCTGATCAAAAAACAATCTAGAAGGAATCTGTCTGAGAAACCGCTTTGCGATGTGTGCATTCATCTCAAAGGGTTAAGCCTTTCTTTGCTTTCTGCTGTTTGGAAATAGTGTATTTTAGAGTCTGCAAAGGATATTTGGGAGTGCATTGAGGCCTATGGTGAGAAAGAAAATATCTTCAGATTAAAAGTAGAAAGAAGCTTTTTGAGAAACTGCTTTGTGATGTGTGCATTCATCTCACAGAGGTAAATCTTTCTTTTGATTCAGCAGTTTGGAAACGCTGTTTTTTCCATTCCAGGAATGGACATTTGGGAGCTCATTGAGGCCAATGGCTCAAGAGTCAGCATCCCAGGTTAGAAACTATAAGTAAGCCATCTGAGAAGCAACTTTGTGATGTGTGCGTTCAATGCCCAGAGTTAAACCTCTCTTTTGATTCAACAGTTTTGAAACATTGTTTCTGTCTATTCTACAAATGGACATTTGGGAGCTCGTTGATGCCAATGACGAAAAATGGAATATCCCAAAGTTGGAATAAAAAATGGAATACAAAGTTGAAGGAAGCTATCTGAGTAACGGCTTTGTGATGTGTGAATTCATCTCACAGAGTTAAACCTTTCTTTTCATTCAGCAGTTTGAAAACCCTGTTTTTGTGGAAACTGTGGAAGGATATTTGGGAGTGCATGGAGGCCTAAGGTGAAAAACAAAATAACTTCAGATAAAAACCTCAAAGAAGCTTTCTGAGAAACTGCTTTGTGATGTGTGTATTCATCTCCCAGAGACAAAACTTTCTTTTGATTTAGCAGTTTGGAAGAAATTATTTGTACATTTTGTGAATAGACATGTGGGAGCTCATTGAGGCAAATGGCTGAAAAGAGAATACATCAAGATAAAAGCTAGAAGAAAACTATCTGATAAACTGCTTTGTGATCTGTGCAATCATCTCATAAAGTTTAATCTTTGTTTTGATTCAGCAGTTTGGAAACAGTGTTTTTGTATTATCTGCAA
>NW_016811064.1:0-732 GCF_001698545.2 Rhinopithecus bieti
CTCTAAATAAATAAATAAATAAATAAAATCCGCTTATTTTAAAATAATTTCAAACAGAAAACTTGTAAGAATAGAACAAAGAACTGTATATCTTCTATCCAGATTCCTCACTTGCTAAAATTTTACCCTGTATGCTTTTGTTTCGAGATAGTCTCCCTGTGTCATCCAGACTGGGGTGCAGGGTATGATCACAGTTCACCGCAGCCTCAACCTCCGGGGCTCAAAAGATCTTCTCACCTCAGCTTCCCAAGTAGCTGGGACCACAGGCAGGCAACCACCACACCCAGCTAATTTTTAATTTTTTTGTAGAGACAGGATCTCGCTCTGTTGCCCAGGCTGGTCTTGAACTCCTGGGCTCAAGCAATCCTTCCACCTTGGCCTCCCAAATTGCTGGGATTACAGGTGTGAGCCATTGCACTCAGCTGCTAGTTTTCTTAATTAAAAGTGATGTAGGTAACCTGTAAATAAAGGATTAAAATTTAAGATGTTCTAAAATAAAAGAAGAAATTAGCTATTAAGCCATGAAAAGACTCAGATGATATTTAAATGAATATTGTTAAGTGAAAGAAGCCAGTTTAAAAAGTTAAATACTGTGATTCCAAGTATATGACATTTTTGGAAAAGGTGAAACTAATGAGGGAATAAAAGATCAGTGGAAGGCTGGGCATGATGGCTCATGCCTGTAATCCCAGCATTTTGGGAGGCTGAGGCGGGAGGATCACTTGAGGCCAA
>NW_016811065.1:0-77145 GCF_001698545.2 Rhinopithecus bieti
AAAAAACATTTCATCACTAACATGTAGATACATACGCATGTATAATGTATACACTCATACACACATGCACATATATAAAACATGAGAATTTACCATTCCTGCAGCTCATGCATATGAAGGAAACGGTTTCGATACTCTCTTGGCAGCTCAAACTGGGAAGGTATGGGGAACATGGATTCATAGAAGTCCCTGAGAACAGCCTTCACTGTCTGGGCATCTTTATGATTGTGGTCAATATTGTCATTCAGGCAAACAAACTTCCTGAAATAACAGAGAGCCAGGGTTATTAGTTACATACAGATAATCCTGACCTAACAAAACAAGGATGTGGATTCCACATATATTTTAAATGGACTTATGTCCCAAGTTGGTATATTTGCTGATATGATTCTCTGGGGGAATGATGTTCTATACAGTTTTTCTTTAGATATTCCTCACCTATAAAACAAGAGAACTAGGGTAGATGGCCTTTTAACTATGGGAGTAAATTAATTTAATGACTTCTTTTTAGAGTGTCCTGAATTAATTCTTCAATAAATGTAGTTAACTGACTAGAATATTTTGTTGGCAGCTAGGAAAGACAATCAGTGGCCAGGCATGGTGGTTCACACCTGTAATCCTAGCACTTTGGGAGGCAGAGGCAGGAAGATCACCTGAGGTCAGGAGTTTGAGACCAGTGTGACCAACACGGCAAAACCCCGTCTCTACTACAAATACAAAAATTAGCCAGATGTGGTGGCACGTGCCTGTAGTCCTAGCTCTTTGGGAAGCTGAGGCAGGAGAATCGCTTGAACTTGGGAAGCAGAGGCTGCGGTGAGGCAAAAAAAGAGATAATCCATAAGTACCTAAAACCAAGTTCTCTGAAGGCCACGCGTGGTGGCTCATGCCTGTAATCCCAGCACCTTGGGAGATCAAGGTAGGCTGATCACTTGAAGTCAGAAATTTGAGACCAGCCTGGCCAACAGGGTGAAACCCTGTCTCTACTAAAAATACAAAAAAATTAGCCAGGCATGGTGGTGCGCCTGTAATCCCAGCTACTCAAAAGAATGAGGCAGAAGAATTGCTTAACTCGGGAGGCAGAGGTTGCAGTGAGCAATCTTTAGATTGCACCATTTGCACTCCAGCCTGGATGACAGAGTGAGACTGTTCAAAAAGATTAAAAAAAAAAAAAAATCAAAACCAAGTTCTCTGAACTGATAGTTATATTACAAAGAAAAATCATATAAATAATTGAGACAGACAGTGCCTTATAGCTACAGATTCTATGAATTTGATAATTTCTGCTTACTATATCTCTAACCAAGTTGTAAGATGCTAGAGTTCTGGCAAAAAATCAGATTACAGTGGTGCTTCCTTGCTTGTTTCAAGTTCCTTTCAAGGCAAAGGTCACTAAACTGAGGGCCCATTAAAATGGCTTGTAGGTATGCCAATACTTTTGAAGTAGATTCACCAAAATTTAAAAAAAAAAAAAATCAAACCTGATAATCAAGCCTTCAGATCCAACTACTAATTTATGGGAAATACAAGAGACATAGAAACATGTTAAACAACTAGGATTCAATCAGAGAAGGACAAAGTATAAGATAGCTATAGAATCTATAATCAGATTTCTTCATATACTATACATGCAAAAAATTATATGGTTAAAAAAAGATAGATGGAGGGAAAACCCATAGATTTAACTTCAAACCAACAAACTTAAAAACCAAAAAAAATACATAAGTCTTTATGAAAGTTAAGAGGAGTGAAAGGTGTACATTGACAAAGTAGTTGGTCATATTAAGGAATCATTATTGATTTTTTTTTTAGGGTGATAATGGTATTGTGGTTATATATACAAAAAATATGGAGCTAAAATGATACAATGTTTGAGATTCACTTAATATTAATCAGGTAGCAGTGATGGAGTGGGTGTGTTTAGATGAAACAAAGTTAAATATAAACGGAAGTAAATAAATGTAAATCACTTGTCTTCCTTCTGAAGAAGGATTCGATCAGGATTCAATCTTTCTGAAGAAGGAAGACAAGTGACAGGTATGTGCGAGCTCACTAATCTTTCTCTAAACCTGGAGACTGCTTTAAAGGATACTAAAGAGCTATGTCAACCTAATATAATATATGAGCCTTGGCTGTATCTTGGATTTAAAAACAAACAAAAGAGGCAGACAACAGCTATGAAGGGCATTTGGAGGCAACTGGGGAAATGTGAAGACAGGCTATTAGATGATATTATTTAATCAATGGTAAAGTTCTTGAATGTGTTAATGGTCTGTGGCCTGATGATGAAGCCAACACAAGCAGAGCTAAGAAAGTCAGAGAAAAACAAAGCCTGGATATTGTCTATCCCAGACTCCCTGTTAACAGGATAAACATGTCCTTCGAGCTGACGTCAGTCTGAAGTCTAGTTTTCCACGCCTGACTTAAAATAAGCCTTCATTAAAGTAAAACAAAACAACATAAACAAGGGTTAATGATAAAATCTGTTCAGGTACACAAGCAGCAGCTGGGCCTGGCAAACTGTGGGAAAAGCCTGGCTTGCCATGTGTCTTTCTACTAAACCCCTGTCCCTTTAAGTACCATGAAAATGTCTATGAATACTCTAACCCAGTAACTTTCAAACTGGCACAAAGACCTACAAGTATCAGCCACAACTAAAAACTGCAAATTCTCACATTATTACTACTCATAAATGAGAGAGCTCATCAAGAAAATAGGGGGAAGTCTGTACTCCCATCAAAATTGGTTCTTAAAAGCTAAAGTTATTTTAAGAAATTAAAACAGTACACTTCAAGTGGAGGGAACAGCATATGCAAAGAGGGCTGTATGCTGGCTAATTATTATTGTACCTTATGGTTTGGTTGGCTTGTGAGAAACATTTTGTAAAAAATCAAGTATTTTACTGGATTACTGAAGACACTAAATGGGTGTTAAAGATATTTTTACTTTTTTGAAAATTCCAATTTCTTTCTCCTCCAAACGAGAACAGGATTTGTAGAAAAAATACAATGGCTTTAAAATGTCTATAAGGTTCACATCTTTGATCATTTGTAATTAGAATCCTAATTTCAGCGAGGTAAAACTAAAGACCTCCTAATGCATTTAAAAGACTCAGAAATTAAAATACTGATTTTAGCTGGGTGCAGCAGCTCATGCCTGTGGTTCTAGCTACTCAAGAGGCTGAGGTGGGAGGATTGCTTGAGCCCAGGAGGTGGAGGCTACAGTGAGCTGTGTTTGCATTACTGCACTCCAGCTTGGGCAACAGAGTGAGATCCTATCTCAAAAATATATAGTTTATATGCCAGTGTCTTTATTTTCCAAATAAGTTGATGAAACACCTATTTCCCACTAAAGTTAAAACTCAAAATGCATATTTTAGCACATTTTATCAAACCTGCTAAAGTAACAGTTAAGGGGCTGGTAAAGAAATTGTTAAGGCTTAGGTAAACCTGAAAATTTATTCATCCCCAAAGGATGGCTGGAGTATACTGGATTAATGTTCACATTTACGGTAGCATTCCTTTTTCCTCAAAACCTAATCTGAACTTTACTTTGAATTGCTAAGATAAATCTAACCATCTAAACAACTGTTCTGGAAGCACCTTTTTAGAAATGCCACAATTCTAAAAAAGGCATTTCTAGAATGTCCCAGCTGCCTGGCCTCACCTCCCCACAATGAGATCTGCCCCGGCTCTCCCTGAACAGCTTGTTATTAATAAAACCCAGTTCTTAGAAGTTCAGGCTCATCCCTCTGCATGGGGGACCCCACCTCAACTTGCAACTCCTATCTCTCACTCAACCCCCAACACTGCCTCCACTGTTAGGCCTTTTGGTCTGTTCCATACAGAAATAAGCTACTCCCTTCTCTCCAGTCCTGCTGCCTTTTATTCAGGTTTATTTGCATAATTAAAAATTATATATAAAAATCAATACCTAGGGTTTTTTCTTATGTCATCCAACTGGCCAACCACATGAGAAACGTTGGTACGAATCATTTTAAAAGCGATTTCTTCTTCTCCCATGATTTCAAACCTAATTATCAAACATATTTGAAGAGTTTAAATAATTACATGGATATAAAAAATAAAACTTCAATAGAAAATACATTTTTAAAAACTGTAGTGGACTCAACATCCACAGGAATAACTTAAACTTTTAATACTACTACAGCAAACAATCGCATATAAATTTTAGAAGAGTGTTTAACAGACAAAATATTGTAGATTTATGAAAAAGCCAGACCTTTGTAATTACTCTTATACTAAACAAAGGGAATATGTGTGTACTACTTACCTATATTTGTTTTTGTCCTTATATGCTTTGTGGATTTTGTCAGTTACTGGTTTACAGTTTGTTACTAGACTTTTAGTGACCGGTGGCTATGAGAAAATATAAGTAGATCAGATATCACATCAGAGCTGAAAGTAGGGCAATTTAGTCCTAAGATCTGATTTTTAAAACTTTGATTCTATTCTCTTCGGAAGTAAGAAAACACCAACTGTGACTACATATACATCTTTTCATATTTAAGAACATACTGGCAAACAATTACTATGATTTATATAATAGTTTATAATGCATTTTTCACAAACCAAACCTGAAGTACTTTATCCTACTGGATCATGCCAAAAACCCAAAAGAAACTGCTGAAGTACCTAGACAAGCTGCTCCTCTGTTATCAGCCTGACTGCATACCAGCTCTACGTGAGGCATCTGGTGAATTCCCAACCCGCAAGTAGTCTCATAGTCTCATTCTTTTCTTTTTTTTTTGAGACGGAGTCTCACTCTATTGCCCAGGCTGGAGTGCAGTGGCGCGATCTCAGCTCACCGCAACTTCCGCCTCTCCGGTTCAAGTGATTCTCCTGTCTCAGCCTCCTGAGAAGCTGGGATTACAGGAACCTGCCACCACACTCAACTCATTTTTGTATTTTTAGTAGATATGGGGTTTCACCATGTTGGCCAGGCTGGTCTCGAACTCCTGACCTCAAGTGATCCGCCCGCCTTGGCCTCCCAAAGTGGTGGGATTACAGGCATAAGCCATCGTGCCTGGCCAATTTTTGTATTTTTTAGTATAGATGGGGTTTCACCATGTTGGCCAGGCTGGTCTTGAACTCCTGACCTCAGGTGATCCACCCACCTGGGCCTCCCAAAGTGCTGAGATTATAGGAATGTGCCACCGTGCCCAGCCCTAGTCTCATTCTTGACCTGCTGATTCCTATCTGTTAATCACACTAGAGCAAATTCCTTTAGGGCTGATACCAGGTCTTACTCTTCTATTTATCTCAACTTTATTAATTTAGTAATGTTAAGTCTTAGCACATTTAGAGAATTGGCTTTTAAGTGGCACATATCTATATACTAACCCATGCCATATGCTAAACTAATCTACATGTGATAGGCAATACTCATACTGTATGCTCTGATGGCTGCTATGCTGACCTCTTTCACCAATGGCTGCCACTTGTCACACTATGTCCCCTCATGAGGGAGGAGGTGTCCTATCTGCAGTCATTATTTATACATGGCTTGAAGATTTGCAAGATAGTAATTTTTTAAAAATACCATTTTATTCTGATTATGAAAGCAAAATCTACTCATTGTAGAAAATGTGAAAATTCTAGTGTACAAAAGGATATTAAAAACTACCTGTGATTTAACCTACTGTCATTTCTGTTGTCTTTTGGGGTATGTGTGTTGTATATGTACTTGCGGGATTTCTATAGGTTCAACTCATACTGTCTATATGATAGTACCCATTATTTCCCCCACCTAATTATATAAGAATTTTTCCATTTATCAGTAAAAAATTAACAGAAAATATCTAATGGCTGTATTATATTCATTTCATCAATTCTACGATTTTCTTCACATTTTAACTTCTCTGAAACTAAAATGTCTCTCATAATCTACAGTCTTCCAATTATTTCAGCCAAATGACATCCCAATGTAGTTGTGTGTTAGTCACCCACTGCCCCTACTGGTAAAATGGAGTAAGTGCCAGCATTAAAGCAATTGAGCTTTGATGAACGATGACATTCCATGTGATGAATTTTTCTTGATTGTTAAACCTCAGGATTGTTCTTTCTGGCCAATGAGAATAATCTGGGGCTATTTTCTGTCACCCTCAGCGAACAGGACATCTGTTTATGGAATATAAGCAACAAATCCAAATTACGCATCTATGGGGTGAACAGGAAGATTCCAAAGCAAGCTATGAATGATTCTGGATTATCTGTGCTACTATTTTGCAACAAAGCCATATAAAACCATACAGCCTGCTTCTAGTTCTGAAGTGCTATACAGAAATGCTGTAAATAACACTTGATAAGGATGTACTTTCTGTTGTACATAAAAGTAAACCATTCCACTTACCAGATTGGGATCATAGTAGGCTTCCTGAGTTGGTGGAATATTATTTAGCTGAGTGATATCAGCAGGAAGCATTTTTGAGCAATTTATTAGCATGTGTTCCAGACCTGTCAAATCCTAACAAAGAAAAAGAAGAAGATAAACCTGTTATGTGCGTTGTAAGTAATGACTGTGGTTTTAAAAATAAAATTAAGTGAAAGCTTCCAAAAATGGTTTAAATGCTATCTTCGAAGAGAGTTTGCCTATATGATTCTTAAGAAAAAGGCACTCTAAGAAGAGCCGAATGAGACAATGCCAACACAAATGTTTCATCTTCATCTCAAAGAACGTTCTGGTCTCTGAGATACCCATTTACACAAGGTGGTCCAGGGCTCAGGAGAAATCATGCCCTGCAGCTAGATTTATCTGGGCACCTCCATTAGTTAGTTTCCTACTCCTGGGACTAGAGGATGCCATGAAGGAGGGGCCTGGCTGAGATCTCTGGTTAGCCACATCTGAAGTCCTAGAATGGATATACCACAAGAATCTTATATGCAGGTATGGTCTGGCTCTTTTCCAGACAATACAAGATCAATCTCTACTGAAAACCTACAAAAAGTAATTTCATAAAATACGAACTTCAAATTTGGTTATAATTCTGGCACTAAAACAGACTAGCTATGAATACCCACAGTAAATATTAAGAGTTATTTTTACTTGCAATAAATTAAAATATGTAGGGGAAAAAGGGACATGGTCAGAATTAAAATTTTCTCTTTTTTTTGAGACAGAGTCTGACTCTGCTGCCCAGGCTGGAGTGCAGTGGCGTGATCTTGGCTCACTGCAACCTCCACCTCCCCAGGTTGAAGCGATTCTCCTGTTTCAGCCTTCCAAGTAGCTGGAATGACAGGTGCATACCACCATGTCTGGCAAATTTTTTGTATTTTTAGTAGAGACGGGGTTTCACTGTGTTGCCCAGGTTGGTCTTGAACTCCTGAGCTCAGCCGACTAGGCCTCCCAAAGTGCTGGGATTACAGGTGTGAGCCACCACGCCTGACCAGAATTAAAATTCTCATTTAAAATATCAAAAAGTTTAGAATAAGACAATACGACACCTGCAAACTTAACGGCAGTTCATGAATTCTGGTAGCCAGTGTTCGGATTTCTCTGTCAGACAAGACACCAGATTGGTCTGTATCGACTTCATCAAAGACTTGAGATATATTCAGTGGCTGAACTGCACTCATGAGATAGTAAAAATAAGAGAAGGCAAACTGCATATCCTCAGAATGGCGCACTTTGTGAAATGACGTCTTGTCAAATTCTTCAGGGAACCTGTCCAAATATAACACATTACAAACTCTGGATATTCAAAGTATGTACCGTATCTAACATTTGCAGAGATGGACTTTTTTCTTTCCCACTTAGATCATACCTTTAACATATTAGTCATCAAATATTAGAGCCATAAATTTAGTATGGTAAATATGCAAACTTCAAGTAGCCTTAGTTCTGAACACAAGCCAACAACTCAAACACGAGGAAGACTTACATATCTTGCAGTTCTTGCATAACAATCCGGTCAATCATGTGAGGCATGTGAGCGGGGACTTTCCGTGATGTGAATCCAAACTTGCTATTTAGAATTTTATTTACATATCTGAGGGAATCTGCAAACGTATCTTTCAGTTGCCTCCCAGTATTTTTGCTATCAGTGAAGTATGCCAATTGTGTCTTCAATGACTCTTCTTCCTGAAACAAGAATTCTACATGTAACTCAGCATTATGTTTAGTGCACAAGTATACTTTGTTACAAGACATTTTATATAATGTGGTAATAACTAGTCATGAACCCTCCATTAGGAGCAAATGCAATGCATATTAACAGGTCACTTTAAGGATCTAAACTGGATTTAGCAGGACTCAACTGGATTTCAGTGCACGTATCACCAATATTGGTTTGAGAACAACAGCTGTACGAGGGAGATCTATGTAACAACAGTCACATATGGAGGGTATTCTTCAAGGACTGGTCATTGACCGTGAGATTTCAAAGCCAATTCAATGCAACATTTAGAAAATTTATTTACAATAAATTTGATAGTACTTTCAGTAACAAGCTAATTCTGCAGATGATATCAAATGTGCAAGTCCTTGAGTTGTAAGCACAAGGACTAGAAACAAATTTGGTTTCATCGTATAATAGTTTTAATATTATAAAATCAAAACCAGTAAGTGGCAGAACTAAATAGGCAAAGAAAATTGGTAAAGCATTCAAACACTTTACAGAAATACTTTTGCTTCTCAAACTGATAAAAATGTAAGGAGACTGATATTTACTGGTGTTGGTTAGACTGCAGTGAAGCAAGCACTCCTGCATACTTTTTGTGGAAATATGAAGTGGTACAACATTTTAGAAAGACATATTTAAAGTTTATATCTGCAAACCTAGTAATCCTACCTGCAGAACTAAAACTCACTGAAGTGTAAGATATATGTACGAGAGTATTCACTGCGACACTATTTGTAATCACAAAACATTGGAAATAACTAACCTGCAGCTATTAAAAAGAATAATAGCATTGGCATGGGTATAAATAAATAAATAAATAAATAATGGCATTTGCCCACATACTACATCAAAAGGCAACTGCAGGGAAATACATGTAAATTTACACTATATATATATATTTCTCTATATATAACCATACGTACATATAGGTATGTTTGCATAGCTACAGAAAGATACTGGAAGAATACCCATCAAACTATTAACAGTGATTATCTCCAGGAGGGAGACTGAAGAAGGAAGAACTTTCCTTTTCTTACTGTATTTTTTTGAATTGCTTGCAATTTTTACTACTAGCCTATAATGCTTCTGTAAATTTACAAAAAAAAAAAAAAAAAAAAAAGGAAAGAAGCTGGGCGTGGTGGCTCACGCCTGTAGTCCCAGCACTTTGGGAGGCCAAGACGGGCGGATCACCTGAAATCAGGAGTTCGAGACCAGCCTGGCTAACATGATGAAACCCAGTCTCCACTAAAAATACAAAAAATTGGCCGGGCGTGTTGGCATGTGCCTGTAATCCCAGCCACTCAGGAGGCTGAGGCAGGAGAATCGCTTGAACCTAGGAGGCAGAGATTGCAGTGAGCCGAGATCACGCCATTGTACCACTCCAGCTTGGGAAAAAGAGCGAAACTCCATCTCAAAAAAAAAAAAAAAAAAAAAAGGAAAGGAAAGAAAAGGGGGAAAACTGAGGAAATAAACATCGTCAAGAACACTGCAGTCCTTCATTAGATCTGTAAATGCCTTATGTGCAAGGCACAAGATACTTCCTAAAATGCTGAGGACATAGTTCCTCCTTCCCCCTCTTTTCTCCCAGTCTAACACCCACTCGTGGCTGTGTGCCTTCACTATCCAGCCTAGACTGTGTATTTTTGTCTTGGTCTGTCAACTCCCACCTCTTTGAAGGTCAGTCCACAGGGAACTTCCTCCTGTATGCCTTCCCAGTACTTCTAGGCAGAGCTAAGGAGTCCTCCCCTCTGGACTTTTTGCCCATATCTCAACACAAACACACCTCTTTGCTACAGTTATCTCCCCACAAATTTGTCTTCTCTACTGGTCCCTGAGCTTCCACGAGCAATGGCTATGTTCCTGTCATCTTGCATTCCCCTGTGAGAGCACTGAGGAGAGGTACAGATGACACCACAGCACAGTGAAGCCATAGTACAGGGTGATGAGCACTCCAACTTTGAGGCTTGGCTCACACTGATTTGCTGTTATAATGTTGGGGAAGCTAATGAACTTAATTGAACTCCAGGGTTTTTTCATCAGTAAAGCTGGAGAAATACCAGATCTGAAATGTCAAGACAAGACAACATGCCACTTCCCACTCTCCTTCCTTGAAGTATGCCCCTGGCTAAATCCCTTACTCATTCACACTTGGGCTGTTTCCTAAACTACAAAATGTGGATAGCAATAATAAATACCTTCATATGGCATTTTTTATTATTAGGGTTATTGGGTAAATTAAATGAAACCACATAAGAAAAGCATTTAGTTCCATGGCCAGCACAGGGAAGTGCTGAATAAATGGTAGCTATAATGATATTATCATGAGATTTATTTACCCTTCCTGAGCATGAGAAAGAATGAGGCTAGATGGAACTTACATCAAGAAGATCTTGGAAATACTTTTTTTTCTCCCATGGCAAAAAGCCCAAGTAACTATCTGTGTAATGCTGCAGCTTTCTTCCAAGTAACACTTCAGTGACGCCTATGTGATTTTCGGCATTTTCCTCCACTCTGTTGTTCTCTTTTTCTTTCCCTGTGATTTTCTTTTCTTTTGTCATCTGGCTTTCCAGTGGAACAATCAGAGATGAGGGCTTTTCTTTTGTCACATGTCCACCTACAGTTTTTTGGGTGTGAGTTTCCGATCTAAATCTTGCTGTGGTCTCCAAGTCCAGGGGTGGATTCTGACCCCGGTCATGACCATTCACTTTTACACTCACTGCAGGAAAAGTCAACCTCTGTAATCTTTCAGACACTCCTAAGCTGTTTGGCAAGATGCTTTTATGAACCTGTTTTTCCTGTGGAGTCACCAAACTGTCATTTGTTTCATCTGCTATTATAGCTTGATTTTTTACTTTAGCATGCTGTGAGTTCATCAGAAATGATCTCAGCAAGGCTGACTTGGACAAATTGTATCCTTTCAAAGTGATGTCTCCATGTTCCAGTTGCAAATCCAATTTATTGAGACTCAACTGGGCCTCTTTTGGAAGGAGTGAAATATTTACCAGGGGAATTTTCACCTCTTCCTGGGCTCTCCTTGTTGAGTTAACATCATGTCTCCTGAACTTCGGGAAGCGTTTTTCTTTGGGAATATCCTCGAAAAGGATTTCCGCCTCCTGAAGAAGTGTTGTGGGACTAACTAAATTTTCGTAACCTTTCTGGGCCGTGGAATTCAGTTTTGGTCCCTCCCTTGTGTCCACCTCCACTGTTATCTGGATTTTGAACTCTTCATCATTTGTATTTTGAAATGTGAGATTAAAATGTATGGTGGTGGCATTCATTCCGCTGTGCATTATGAGGTGGATGGTTTTCCACTTGTTGGCAATAGAAGCATGTCGAATTATTGGATTGTCACTATAGGCACCTTCAACTCCTCTTTTGGCTATTTCTGCAAAGCTGAAATAAGGCAGGCATTCACCTTTTGGAATAATATAGTGAGTCTGGTTTGGGAGAAGGGTCACTTTATACAATTCATGAAAATGATCTAGAGGAAAAAACAGAAACATGATTTTTTTAAAAAACTAGGCATTTTTCCTCTGTTTTCCTTTAATTCTTTGGGTCTGAGTTTTCACTTTCTTTAAAAAAAAATAATAAGGAATGTATCATGAATCTGCACATCATCCTTGTGCAGGGGCCATACTCATGCCTAAACTGTTCTAATTTTAGTATATGTGCTGCTGAAGTAAGCACTGAGTTTTCACTTTCTAAGAGTGACTTTAATTTCAAAATAACCAGATATCCTAATACAACAGTTACTGGTACAGGGCTCATTTTACTATCTGAGGCAGTCACAATAATTACCATGAAATAGTGATCCTGACTCATTATAGAGATATGGTATGATTCTTAACAATAAATTACAATAATCAATTTCCATGTTTTTATCCATTTGAAAAAAACTTTCTGCCAAAACAAACTCCATTTATATGCTACCAACAAAATCCAATCCAACAAAAAAAAAAAACAAAAAATTTTTGTTTCCAAATTAAAACTTCACCACATATTTTCAGCTAAGGTAAATCTGCTTGGTCAAAACAAAACAAAACAAAACACCAGATTGCAAGAATAACAGGAAAAGATCCTCTTTAGTGATTTATGTTGTTCTCTTACTTTTATAACTAGTTTGAATGTAAGGCTGGAAAAAGGATACACAGAGAATCATTATTGTAAATAACAAAAGCCATTCAAAACTCTACCTGTCAAGGATTTTTTATTCTCCTATTCTTGTTTGTTTGGCAGTAAACATACCTTGCCCACAGTCGCCAGCATCAAACCCACAGGACAAGACATTGCACGCTTGGTCACAGAACTTATCAGCAAGCCAGGAATTTGCACATCCCTGATTACAGTAAGAGACACTGTTCATTCCTCCACCAAACTGCCAGGGCTGTCCAACTCCAATACTCCCAGTACCTCCACCTCCTGCAATATAGCGACTCCCTCCACTGTTACCTGTAGAGTGGAGGAAGAAGAAGGAATCTTGCTGTAATTACAATTTTGAAAGACAGTTCTGAACTGGGCACGGTGGCTCACGCCTGTAATCTCAACACTTTGGGAGGCCGAGGCGGCTGGATCACCTAAGGTCAGGAGTTTGAGACCAGCCTGGTCAACACGGTAAACCCCATCTCTGCTAAAAACACAAAAATTAGCTGGGCATGGTGGTGGGCACCTGTAATCCCAACTACTCGGGAGGCTGAGGTGAGAGAATTGCTTGAACCCAGGAGGTGGAGGTTGCAGTGAGTCAAGATTACACCACTGCACTCCAGCCTGGGCAACAAGATTGAAACTCCATCTCAAAAAACAAACAAAAAAGACAGTTCTGTATTTCATATTAATGTTTTCAAGGTTGATGTGTAAGTTTTAGTCAGAAAAGGTTCACCTCATTCTTTAGTAAAAGATCTCATGTACCTTAAGAAGAAAATAAACTGAAAAGGGAGTCACTTGACAGAAGCATGATGAACAGGCCCTGGCATTTTGTAGCTGTGCAACCTACAAGTACAGGCCTTACATTTGCTCAAGGGCCACGTGCTGACAGAAATGGAGGAGCACGAAAACAAAAAGAGATTATTCTAAAGACTGTGACTATCAGAACTGCCAAAAACATGTCCAAATGTGGGTATCGTGTTTGATACCCCTTGTTATCAAATGCTAATGTTCTAGTAGAGACTGACTTCTCTGGTCTACACAGATCTACTTTGTACATCTGTATTCTCTCCCCACAGTTAAAGAGCATCTGACATATCTGACTGAAATACAACTTGAAGCTTTGTTTTCTCCAATATGCAAGCATTTCCAAATCCGTTTCTTCATATGGAAATGGGGATGATAACATTTGTGTACATACTCTCTCTCAGGTGACAAACAAAATTCAAGTGAATATAATGAATAATGCTCTATACATTTCATGCTTTATAACTGAAAGGCAGTAAGTAAATGTAACAAATTGCTATTATCAGTAAGTCAAAATATAAGTATGTGAGGGAGGCAGAAGAGTTGCTGAGGAAAATACTTATTTCTTTTGCAAGTCTTTAGTCATTCTGTGACCTATCATAATCCGCTGCTGACGGCGACCAGCAGTGAGCTCCTATAAGAACCAGTGAGAGTGATGCTTGCTCTTGGGTTTATAGAACTAAGTATATTCCAGATTTTCATATTTTAAATAAGAAGACATTTTCAAGTGTATTTTCTCTTGTTCAATGCCCTCAACAATGAATAAACTGGGCCACATGGGAGCACTAATTACCACCTCCAAAGAGTCTACTGATTACTTATATATATATATACACACACATACATATATATATATATATTTATTTTCTTTTTTGGAGACAGGGTGTCACTCTGCCGCCCAGGTTGGAGTACAGAGGCGCAATCACAGCTCACGGCAGCCTCGGACTCCTAGGCTCAAGTGATCCTCCTGCCTTAGCCTCCCAAGCACCTAGGACTACAGGTGTGCACCACCACACTTGGCTAATTTTTTTTGATAGAGATGGGGTCTTATTATGTTGCCCAGGCTGGATTTGAACTCCTGGCCTCAAGCAATCCTCCCAGCTCAGCTTTGCAAAGCACTGGATTATAAGTTCGAGCCACCATGTCCAGCATTACTGATTCTTTATTAATACATAAAGAATGTTTGGTTACATCTATAGTACATGTTCAATAATGATTAAGAAGAAAATAGTCCATAAAAATGAACGAATGACAGTTTAACACATCCTTACCAGAGCAATCGCCACCATCCCAATCGCAGGCTGAATTATTACAAGCCTTGTCACAATAGCCATCTTTAATCCAGGAACCGGGGCAGCCCTCGGCACAGTTTGGCACAGGCCATGTCAAATAAACCTACGATAAAACCAAAGAGAAAATAAAATGACTTCTGGCTTCTGATACGTTTTGTTCTTACGATTCCCTTTATAAAAAGAAATTAAGTCTCTAGAAAGATTAAAATTTTCAAAGGGCTGAGTGTTCACACTCACAAGCGCTTTAAGTTTGCCTGTACCTATAGTCATTGTTTAGATCCTGCTGTGTTGACCGTTCTTACTGAGCATATTTACTTTTTTCCATTACTCAAGGAAAGCAGACAAGGATTCAACTCATGGATTAGCCTCTCACAACATGCTTTGATAATCTACTGTGAAATAAAGTAGCACCATGCCAGACTTGACTGCAAGTACCAAAGCATGTCAAAGCTAGTGGGAAGTATGCACGGTCACTGCTTTTCTGCAACAACTATCAGTAGCTCATCAGTGTATTTGTGCACAATCTTGTCTCAAAGCTGAGAGACAATATCCTCTATCTTCATGCATAAGACCCTGTGATAAATTAATCGGCACAGCATTCTGAGCTGTGCATTCACCTGCTCTAAAAATGAGTGATGGGGTACATGGTTACTTTTTAAATTTAAAATCATTGAAAAAAAATACACTCCTCTTTAAAAATCTCTGTGCCTTTGCATATTCTGTCTAATTGGAATATCTTTTTTCACCTAAACTAACTCTTACTTGTTCTTCAAAGTACGTGTCAATTCGGATGGGCGTTCTTCCCTATCCCATCTGATTTAAGCCTCCTATGCTCACACGCCTCAGCACCAAGGCACACCTGTCAGCAGCAAAAGCACTACACAGTCATTGATCTTGTGTTTGTCCCCTTGTTAAGCCACAAGCTCAACTTTTAGCCCTACAATCTGATACAGAGGAGACAGGTCAATAGGGGAACAGGAGAATGGGCCTGGTTGGGTAGCATAAACAATAACAGACAAAGTAGTTTTGTTATTAGCACTTACTTGCAGAGTTTTATAACTTATAAGTTTACGGTGATAAGTCTCTAACTTATCACTGAACCCTTCCAACAATGCTACAGGGGTTTTTGTACTTTCCCCACTATGCAGACAGAAAACACAGAAGTAGAGAGAAAACACAGAAGAAGAGACCCAAGGTCATCCTGAAGAGTTGGCCCCCAAGTCTGCACTCTTAACCACTTCTCCATCCCACCTCTCAACAAAGTTAGAGTGCAACAGGCTGCCTTAAATGAAATTTCATCTATAGCTTTCAGCACTAACTTGAGTTAACTTTCTATTTTGGCCATTTTGCTGACATTCTAACCATGATTTTCTGTTTCACAGTGATTTTATTTTTTCTGCTATCGTAGTAGAAAATTTAGATGGTTGGGGAAAAGTGAGGATCCTGGGTGTCTAAGAATGGAGGAAAGCAAATTTCTAACTGTAGTGTTCTTAATTGTTGACTTCTCAGCTTAGCACTCAAAAATGATTATTTGATCATATATATATATTTTATTTTATTTTATTTTTCAAGATCAGGTTCTCACTCTGTCACCCAAGCTGGGGTGCAGTGGTACAATCACAGCTCACTGCAGCCTCAACATTCAAGCTCAAACAATCTTCTCATCTTGGCTGGTGACCCCCCACTCCCCCGACTGCCCCCCAACACCCAAGTAGCTGAGACTACATGAGTATTCCACTGGGCCCAAATAATTGTTTTACTTTTTGTAAAGTAAAACAATTATTTGTCTCCCTATGCTTCCCAAGCTGGTCTCAAACTCCTAGGGTCAAGTGATCCACCCACCTCTCCCTCCCAAAGTACTGGGATTATAGGTGTAAGCCACCGTGCCTGGCCTGTGTGATATTTGACTATAGTAGTATGTGCACTGATTTTCTGATTTGCTAAGTGACTTCCACACTAGACATCCCCCCTCCTCTTAGGCACTCACCTTTTGGCCTTTGGAGTGACTGTAAAAATCATCTGGCCAGACATCCTTCCCAAACATGACATCATCATTTAGGTAGATAAACTTCTGGGACAGCCCTTCGATGCGATGAATGTGACTTTCAATAGCAGGTGAACTAAAGGTAGGCAAGTGGCTCAAATTTCGAAAAACATCCTTTTAACAACAACAAACAAAAAAAGAGAGTGAATGAGAGCTGTTTGGGTTTGGTTTAGTTTTTGAAAGGAAGGAAGGGAAGGCAATGAAGAGCTAAAGAAAGGCAGAAATGGAGGTAGAAGGGTAAAGAGAATGAAATTATGGAAATCCCTGTACCACACTAAAGGAGCAGAATTAGAAACCACAGTCTCGTAATTTTTAGAAAGTCTTGTACCTGGTGTGTTACTATTGTCACTCGAGGATTGTCAAGGTTCAGCCAGGATGGAATCTGCCCGTTGGTGACAATGAAAATATTCCGAACCCATGGTGCATGCTTCTCAATAGATCGCAGTGAGTACTTCAGTTCTTCGTTATCTTCAAAACGACTGGCAGAGATGTCTTCATCCTGCTTAGACTGAGAAAAACACTTGGCACATGAAGATGTGAAATACCCCTTAAGTCATACCTCCTCCTCTTTGTCCTTTCCCTCTGCCCCATCTGCTCTCAAGGTGCTCTGGTAGACTTTTAACAATGGAGTCTTAATTTTAAACATTATAAAAAATGCAGAAGATTCAGTATATATATTTTTAAACCCAAAATTCAAAGAGACAGCATTTCTCTAACACACTTTATAAAAAAGGTTCTTGGATCTGATTCTAGGTCACTTCAGTTAATACCAAACCAATGGCAGTGACTGGAAAATTAGAAAAGTTCCAATCAACTCACCTCTCTGTAAGTCCCCTTTCCTCTTCTAATATAGTAACTTACATATTTTTAACATCCTAACCCTTGATTTGGATTGTAAAAGCTTCTGTGCATCCCTTACCTGGCTGATGGCACTCAGATCCCATAATAAATATGCAGGACTTATGGTCAGTTCCTTTCCATCAATGGTCATGTTCTTCTTAGTTTGCTTATTCAATTCTTGAAAATCCTTGGGGTTATTCAGTTTTAGAAGCGCTACACTGGCCTCTGAATACAACTGCAACTATCAAATAACAAGAGGATTACACATGAAAAGACTTGAGTCTCAAGGATGAGGCACCTTCAAATTCCCAGTCTGCTCTTTAATCTTTCCTTTTTTTTTTTTTTTTTTTGAGACAGAGTCTCGCTGTGTCGCCAGGCTGGAGTGCAGTGGCGCGATCTTGGCTCACCTCTACCTCCACCTCCAGGGTTCAAACGATTCTCCTTCCTCAGCCTCCCAAGTGGCTGGGACTACAGGAGTGCATCACCACGGCCAGCTGATTTTTTTATTTTTAGTAGAGACAGTGTTTCACCATGTTGGCCAGGCTGGTCTCCACCTCCTGACCTCAGGTGATCCACCTGCCTTGGCCTCCCAAAGCGCTGGGATTACAGGCGTGAGCTACCACAACCACCCTGATCTTTAATCTTGAAATGGTAAGACAATATCAAAACACAACAAAAAGACCTACACAGACCAGATGCATTTCCCAAATGAATGTTAACAAAACAGGCATCTAAAAAGAAGGAGTGGTAAAGGCAGTGGCAAACTCAACACCTCAGAGCCATCTGAAAGCTGCAACCACTCAGTGGCACCAAGTGCTGCCAGTCTCCTGAGAAGCAAGAATCTCCAACTGTTGTATGAAATCTCCCCAATTTTTCAGTGTTGGCTCAAATGATTTTTGACTTCTTTGCAAATATGCCTGCTGGCCAACAGTTTTGTGACTTTTCTTCTAGAATATTATCAATCTGCTTATATTGGGCAAAAAACCTGCAATGTAATTAACCTTGCTGGAGTTGGTGACAAGCACATCTGCTAGTGGGGTGTCTGAACAGCTTTTGTGCCACATGCGCGGGAGGAGCATCTTCGGCAGGGCTGCCTTAAGTGCTTCCATGGGAAAACTAGTTTTTGGGGCAAAGCTTTTGGGGCAATCATAAATCTAAGAGTGAACATCACAAACATCAAGTTCTACAAACAGGCTTTGCCACCCCTACCAAAATCCACACCACTCTTTATCTGTTTCCTGTTCTGACTCTGTATCACGCAACTTCCTATGAAAAGGCTTTCATCACTCAGGAAAAGGGGAGAGGCCTGAAAACCACAAATGTAGGATAGTAAAATCCTTCTGCTGAACTAGTGCTTCTAAAAGAGCTTATGGTTTTCTCAATCTATAAAACAGAAGCAAACACAAATTACTATGAGCTTATTCTGAGCTCTTCTGTTTGCTGCATGACTATTCTTAGCTCATTTTCTAAGCAGTTTCCTGAGCGTACGTAGTCCAAAACACCAGAGGTTAGAGTTAGAAATTCCATTTATATCTTTTCCCCTTATTACATAGGCCATTAACTCTTCTCACAGATTAGGTGCATGTGTGAGCACCTGCAGGTGCTTGTAACTGTCTTCCTGCTCATCACTTTCTTTTACCTCTTTTACTTAGTGAGTGCCTGGCACATATTTAGCATTCGCTAAGCTGGTTCTCACTGAGTCACTATCTTGCCTTGGCATATGTGCCGGGTGTTGGGAGGCAGGCCACACAGGGGATTAGTAGTCTGCCTGGGTCCCTGTCTACCCTCTGGCTTCTCCTGTCCCTTTCCTCCCTCTCACAGCACCCCAAAGCATTTCTGAGGGCTCCCTGGAGAGAAAAAGTCACTATTCTAGAATAATTTATTTATTTACTTCTTTTTATTTCTATTTTTTGAGATGGAGTCTCACTCTGTCGCCAAGGCTGGAGTGCGGTGATGTGATCTCGGCTCACTGCAACCTCCATCTCTCGGGTTCAAGTGATTCTCCTGCCTCAGCCTCCCAAATAGCTGGGATTACAGGCACGCATCACCATGCCCAGCTAATTTTTTTTGTATTTTTAGTAGAGGCAGGATTTCACCACATTGGCCAGGCTGGTCTCCTAACATACGATCCACCCACCTCAGCCTCCCAAAGTGCTGGGATTACAGGCATGAGCCACCGGGCCTCGCCCCCATCTCCTGTTTCTTGAGGGGCATCAGTGTCTGGTTCAATCACAGGTTCGTTATCAATTTCTAGATCACTTTCCTCACTTGAAGGCTCGTCTGTGTCTATGTTTTCCTCCACCTTCTTACTACCTGTTTTTAATTCCTTGGCATTTTCTTCTGATTTATAATAGCTTTCTGAGTAGCACGTGGTACTTCACCTCCAAGCTCTCCACGCGCTCCCTCAGGAAGCACATTTCCTCCGTGTGCAGAATGCTCGGATCCTGCTTATACATTTTCACAAAATCCTGAAGCTCGTTCACTTTGCGAAGGTCCAGGGTCGGAAGGCAGTGGGCAAAGCTGAGGGACTGCAGGCCAGTTTCGGGCCCAGGTGCTGGCTTGGCGTCACCTCGAAGAAGAGGTGTGTCTAGTTTAATTTCATAACTTGTATTGGCCCTTTGTTTGGTAAGAAGGTATATCACTAAAATTATTCTTTTATTAGCAGCCTTGCCTAGCGTTGGTTTCTAATTATATGGGCATAAAAGAGCAAGAAGAGGTTTTTCTACAGTAACTATACAGTAATTCGGAAAGAGATGAAAATTAATGAGGTCAAGGTAATATTTACATGTATGAGAAATATTTTCTGCCACCGTAAAAAGGGTGGGGAAGTACCCTCTGACAGCCACTAGGTGGCAGCCCAATCCTGGACATCATCATTACTTTTGTGAGCCAAGAGGAGGTAGTGGGAAGAGTAGTTGTAGTTTGTGCCTAAGGCTGGAGTTCGTGGCTTGGGCAATTGTGGGCAACTGCCTCCATATACAGCATCTTACTTTAAATTATAAGTTTACATAAATTATAAGTTTCTGCAAAAAGGAACAACTTCTATACCCACCCCCTACAGATCCACAGTGAACAACATGTGGCATGACTAAGAAATAAAGCTTTGTTGCTTTTAGCCATTGAGATTCCAGAATGTCTGTTCCAGCAGCATCATCTAGAATAACATGACTGATACACCTGGCACTTGTAGGAGTATGAGGCAAGGGAAGACAGACAGAGGGAGAACTAAATGGTGGTTGAGGCCACGGCCTGGGTAGGCTACAACGATTGAGCAACTGATGGATCAATTTGAGTCAAGGAAAGACAATATAGATGATGGTCAGGAGAAGCAGTGTTGTAGAACCCAAGAGAAAAAAATATTAATTCTGGTATATTTCTAAAGACAAACAACAAGCATCAAAATTAAGGGACAAGAAACAAAATTAAGTGGGTTTTGTAATTAGTAGCTCAATGGAGACCAATTTCAATGGCATGACAGATATGGAAACCAGATTTCAAGTGCTTGATACTTCACGGTTAAACTTCTAGATACAATATGTACATATGTATGTATATATTGGAAGCAAATCTAACACATTTTGTACACTGTCTAACATAGGACAGGGATGATAAAACAATCCCAGAAGTATTAAATTCAGTATAATTCAGTATAAATGACCACGTCACAAGATATAAGAAATGAAAAAGCAGTGTAAATAATCTTCGCTTTTAAATTCTACAAATGATTAACTACCAAGGCAAGATTAGAGTATATTAATATAAAATATATAGAACCACTTTAAAATATTGCTTATTGTGAGAATAATAAACAGTTCATTCTACTGTTCTCAGCATTGTAGCCTATATTTAAAACTGGCTTTAAAACAATAGCAGTCAACAAATACAAGTAAGTTTGAATGCATGTTTTAAGTCAACCAAAACAATGAGTGCAAAAGAGAAAGTATCCTTTTAAGGCAGACAAAATAATTGTATTTTAAGATAAGCCTTAGTTAAAAATCATGATATCGAACTGGTCACTTTTGAATGCCAAAAAGAAAGGCTGTGTCAAGTTGTCTAAACAATCACATATCTGCAAATACTACTGGAGGACAGAGACCTGGGATGCTGCTAAACATCCTACCATACACAGGACAGTCCCCTAAGGATAGCGGCATCCAGTCTCAACTGTCAATGGTGCAAAGGTGGAGAAAACTTTGTCTAGAAGAACATGCAAATCCAAAATAACAACAAAGGCTTTCCTATTAGAAGTTATGCTCCCAACAACTTTAAAGTGCTTACAAATTCAGAAGGTGTAATCTACTTTCATTTTGGATTCATTTGATTTAAAATCATTAAAAATCTTTTAGGAAAAAAAACCCACATGTCTGCTAACACCAACTGAAAACCAAATTAGTGCCTTTAAGTGATTCAACAATTCAAAGCTACTAGATTTTTTTTTTTTTTTTTTTGAGATGAAGTCTCACTCTGTCACCAGACTGGAATGCAGTGGCACCACCTCAGCTCGCTGCAACCTCTGCCTCCTGGGTTCAAGTGATTCTCGTGCCTTAGCCTCCCGAGTAGCTGGGATTATAGGCATGTGCCACCACATCCAGCTAATTTTTGTATTTTCAGTAGAGATGGAGTTTCACCATGTTGGCTGGGATGGTCTCAATCTCCAATTAGATCAACCTCATGATCTGCCCGCCTTGGCCTCTCAAAGTGCTGAGATTACAGGTGTGAGCCACTGCGCCCAGCTGCTACTAGATCTTAATATGTCCTGGTGGTTTTCCCAAACTTAAATCAGTTTCAGAGTTGGTTGTTTCATCTATTGAAGCTTTTTTATTTTAGAAATAAAACAAAAAAAGAAAAAGGTACTATGCTTTAAAACAAGTGCACAAGGTGGTTTCAGAGAATTAGCTAAAAGAAAGGGCTTTAGTACAAAATTATGACAATTTACTGTGACCTTAGGCCCTAATCAGAGCTTTGAGCGGGGGCAGAGTCCACGCAGGACAATATGCTGTTCCCACCCTGCCTGCACAAACAACCTGTTCAGTCTTCAAGAACCCAGGTCAGCCTCTTTCTCTTTGAAAACTTCCCCCATGTCTCTGACCCACAGACCTTTCCTGTTTCCAACTGCCAACTCTATACACACACGCTGCTTCCAAAATGTGACTATAAATGCTTAAGGGCAGGGTCTACATCTCCTCCACCTTTTGCACACCCACTCAGCAACTACTATAATTGAACGAAACTTAGCATGAGAATTCACTTGACAGCTTTGGGAAGATTTCCCACTTGCTCTAAAATACGTTTAAAAAAGAAGTGAAGAAAAACAAAAATCAAAAAATAAATGTAAAAACCCACCATGAATGAAAATGTCTACAGATACAAAATGATTTAGAGGTATCCGAAAATAAGGACTGATGATCTGATTTATCAAAAGGTGAATTCTGTGTCTGTCATACACAAAAATTATAAAGATAAATTAGAGAGTATTTAATCATTGAAGACCCACCTCAAGGTATCTCAAATTAGAAAGCCTCTTGTAGAAAAGACTGATTTATAAGACTACAGTCAAAAGAGTTTATGAATTCAAATCCATTACCTTACAAATGAAACTATTTTCAAGTCCCACATTCCTGCCTCAGGAAAAAAAACAAACAACTTCAGGTTTTGTTCTAAACAGGATGACAAAGGCCTAGTTGTGTATATACAACAATGTACAAAGACACATTTCTGTGCCTAGAGTGACCCCTATGAATAATCACACTGCTGAAAATGTTTCCCTGTATATCCCAAGACATCGTTGCACCTGGCTCATTCCTTAAGCAGCCCCCTAAGTGCCAAGTAATCACTAAGGGTAAAAAGGTGAATAGGGCCGTACCTGTCCTGAGACACCCGTGGCCTAGTGAGAATCTGTGGGACAGAGCTGAGCTGAGCCCTACGTGGCTCCAGGGCCACAGGCCTTGGCAAAGGCCTCCTGGGGGAACCTGGAAGGGCAAAGTGGTTCAATGGTTCAAGTCTTGAAGTCCAATCCTAACAGCCCTCTCCTCTGACATGCCACATACACCCCTAATGCAACACATCCGAAACTGACCTCTGGGTCTCCTTCCAAAAGACATTTGCTTCTGCCACTGAAGCTCTGAGTGTGGTTAATTCCATAACTTCCATCTTCACCAGAAAGGTCCACTTTCCCTTTCATTCTCCCCTTCCTCCTTCTGAATAGCTTGTAGTTCACCAATTGATGCTGAGTGTCTCTCTTAGATGCTTCTGGAATCATTTCCATTGTTGGCATCCCACTGCCAAGGCACTTACTGCATGGGAATGTCTTGCTGAGCTATGGCAGCAGCAGCTGAACTGGTTTTCCTACCACACCTTTCCCTGTTATGTTCTTTAGAAGCAGATCAGACTGTGTCCTCACCCTGCCTTCAGGAAAAAATCTAGGCTTCTTAACAAAGACGTTTCTCAACCTGTCTTTACAATCTCATCCTCACCAAAATCCCTGCCTGTGCTAGAAACCATTGCCTTGGTTCCCTGAAAATACCATTTACATTCAGGCCTCCAACCCTTTTGCTCAGGCTGTTCTCTCTACATAGAATGGTCTCTTCTGCTCCCTTCTCTGCTGGGAGAATGGCTGCTCTGTTTAGGGCCCAGCTAAAATGCTTCTATTATGCAAACCCTGCCTTGACCCCAAGTACACCTAAAGCCCAGATGTTCTCATGGCACTCTGTATAAACTCTTATTTGGAGCTCATCATACACACAAAAGGTGTTTTGTTTGTTTGGGAACCCAATGATAGGAAACTTCATTCTCAGAGTACTCATAACATAATCAGGAAGCAGAGCCTAAGGAAAGCAAGTCACTTGAGGCCTGGACTCTAATGCTGACACTGCTTCTCTTCTTCCTCTTTCTCATTTTCTCTCTAGTCTCTAAAAATCTTAAGTCCTAGTACCTGAAGTTGATCACAGCTGTCGGAATCATGAAAACAACCTTCAAGGAACATTATGTATGATGAGCTTGATGCTCTGAGAGGTGTTGGCCCCCACAAAGACAACTCTGAAAATCCAAAAAAATCTCCAACTTGGTGAGTGAACTGTGGAAAGGGGTCTCACCATGCCTGGAGGCTGCTGGTTCTCCTTGTCCAATTCAAGTTGCTACCCTACTCTACCTCGACCTGCTTATACCACACACGCCACCCAAAAATAATTTGCTGAAGTGTCAACCATGACTTGGGACTGGCATTCTCTGGCAGCACACACCCATCCACCAGTAGACGCATGAGAGCAGTCCGCACTAGTGGGCAGTGGCAGCAGGCCAAGTGATGTGGGATATTCAAATGGAGTGGAGTGTGGAGAAGTGGAATGAACCTTCTTTCTTTTCAGCATTTATTATATTGAAATTATATAAACAGAATCAAGAATGCCATTCTATCTACATCAGCAAGTTGAACTGGTGGTCAAAAGTACAGATATATATGTGTCTATAATTCTAGAACTAATAACTAGGAAGCCAAGAAGTCAAATAAATAAACATTGGTTGAAATGAAAGTTAATCCATGGTTTTATCTGCCCAAATCAGTACTAAAAATAACTCAGAGGAAGGACAAATGTATTATCTATTCTAAAATAACTGCAGTTAAGAACAAATTCAACTCTAATATAGCCAGGCATTACAGTATTTCAAAGTACAATAAAGAAAGTCATGAAGGGCAAGGAATGGTGGCTCATGCTTGTAATCCTAGCACTTTGGGAGGCTGAGGTGGTTGGATTACCTGAGGTCAGGAGTTGGAGACCAGCCTGGCCAACATGGTGAAACACCCTCTCTACTTAAAATACAAAAATTAGCCAGGCATGGTGGTGCATGCCTGTAATCCCAGCCATTTTGAGGCTGAGGCAAGAGAATCGTTTGAACCCGGGAGGCAGAGGTTGCAGTGTGCCCAGATCTCACCACTGCACTCCAGCCAGGGTGATGGATGGAGTGAGACTGTCTCTTAAAAAAGAAAAAAAAAAAAAAAGTTACGAAGAAAAATACGAAAAAAGTAAAAACTTCGTAAGTGGTTATTCAAATTACCATTGTATTACAAGGATAATACAATGTATCACAAAACAGTAAAACACTTGGTCTGGGGTAGGGAGAAACAAGTTAAAAAGAACTTCGTTGGGGAGGTCCATATAAAACGTGGTTAAGGCAGGAACTAAGCAAAAACCCCTCTCTAGTCACCTCTAATCACAGCTCCTCCACCACTACTCCATCTTCAGCCTTTCACCCTCAAAATTGTTAAATGACATACAACAGGAGGAAGTCAGAATCAGGTAAGCTAAACCCAGGGGCAGAACTCAAAGAGCATTTCTTTATAAAATCAAGACAACTAGAACCTCACAAATTCTGAGGCAAGGATTTTATGCTGTCTACTCTAAGAGATGAGACATTCACGATTTACAACCTGAAACACTTCTGACAGAATAACAGGCATCTTGACGTAAGGTCAAATAGAGAGAACACCTACATGGACTATGTCCTAAGTCAATCAGACAAAGGCTCTGAAAACAATACATGTTAAGGAAAAGGCATGTCCCAGGCCAGCCTCCAGAGTCCACCTTAACAAATGGCATCAATGGTCAAGTCTCAAGAGCTAATAAGTGTAACTTTCAAATACATTTGTCCCTCAATTAGCTACTAATGAATGGTTCTCATTAGCAAATGTTCCATATATCTGAAGCACACTACCTTTAAGAGTGAAAGCTTTGGGTAAACAACAGGCTGTGTGCATTGATGACATTTATGACTTCCCCTCATCTCCTCCTCCCATGCTTCCATTGTTCACACCCTAAGTTCCATCCGGGCCTTTGTCTGTTTTGTCCACTGCTGCATCCCCAGCAGCTGTAATGTCACCTAAGACATTGTAGGAGCTCATCTGTTAAACAAATGAATCCTGCTCTATCTAGGAAAAAAGCAAACGAAATAAGACTCTTAGATTTTTGCCCAAATTAAAAGTAAGGAATGAGGCTCTTCTGGCAGAACAGAATCCCTCTTTGCTTCTTATGTTTATCAGCTAAACTTTGAGAAAAAAAGGGACCACAAGAATCACACATTAAATGAGAATGTGCCAGGCTAACTGCTCTATTTTCTATGTTCTTACCAGTTTGATTTTAGAGGAAAGATTTTCTGGCAATTTTGTTTTTAGTTGATTTGTTTCCTTGAATGTAGGTGGAAATCCACTCAGAAAAGCCAAATCTTGCATTAGCACTAATCCAGGGACTTCTTTATCTGTTGTCTAAAATAAGGGGAAAAACACAACTCATTTTCCACATCACGAGGCTGGTGAAAACCTATAGCTGAGAAAACTAATAAAGATCTATTGCATCACAACACAAGCTTCAAAATATGACTTTTAGGATTACTTGAATCAATAGTCATTAATATTAGTAAGCTACCCTTAGACAAAAAATAAACATTAAAAGATTCTCAAAGAAAACAGCTTTATTATTCATATTTTATTCCAGTCTATTGTAAAATGCAATTTAATTTAAAATAACATACCAAGTAGCCCCTCCATACTGTCTGTCTGTTGTTTCCTTTAAGCAGTCCAGAGTGGGCATCTTCAACTACAACCAAGAATACAATAAACAAGCACATTTTTAATGAATACTTAACTATGGTGTCTGGCAGAACATTGTGAAAACATTCTGAGACCTATTAAAGCAGCATAACATATGGTCAAAAAAAGGAAGCTGAAGGAGACAAAATTAGCCCATTCAACAAAAGGGGAAGAGTGTAAATCAGTGTACATTGAAATGTTAAATTTCACCATACTATAAGTGATTGACACAAAGGGAATGCTTCATGGAAGCAAATTTAAGCTAGAATGCGAAGAAGGAAATGATAGGATGATAGAAATCACAGATGTATGTGCAAAGATGGGGGAATAAAAGAATTGTTTGACTAGAGTAAAATATTTGGGAGTGGTGAGTACTAGGAAACAAGGGTAACCAAAGGGGGCCTTTGAATGCCAGGCAGTGGCATGTATGTTAACAGCAGGGGGCTACTATGGATCTTGTGGTTCCTTAAGAGGCACAGTTTTCTCATAATGAATCCCTAAAATTCATTGGGTGCTGCTGAACAGAGCATCGTAAGTCGGGGTAGGGATTGGGGGTGATACAGCCCGACTGGGAGAGAGTTAGTGATGAGGACAAGTGAGATCAGCAAACTCGCTGCTGACATTCAGGGATTGTGGAAAACAGAAGAGAGGTCAGAAAGCTCCAATTCTGATCTTCAAGATAAACAAAGAAGGCAGGTTCTCCAAATTACAGTCTGACGAGATGAGATGTCAATCCTGGGCATGAGTCTCAAGTGTACTAGAGTTACAAGGCACAGTAGCTCATGCCTGTAATCCCAGCACTTTGGCAGGCTGAGGCAGGAGTATCACTTGAGCCCGTAAGTTCTAGATCAGCCTGGGCAACATGGCAAAACCCTGTCTTTACAACAAACAAACAAACAAAAAACACAAAAACTAGCCCAGTGTGGTGGTGGTGGTGGTGGTGGTGGCGGTGGCGGTGGTGTGCACCTATAGTCCCAGCTACTCAGGAGGCTGAGATGGGAGGATCATCTGAGCCCGGGAGTTGGGGCTGTGGTGAGCCATGATCATGCCACTGCACCCTAGCCTGGGGACAGAGTGAGACCTGGTCTCAAAAACTGAAACACAACAATATAGTCAGTGAGCACGGGAGAAAAGAAAGCCCTCATAATACACTGTTTATCTTAAAAGGAAGCACTGGCTGTTAAGAGTATGAGCTCATTACAACTTTATCAGATAAACTTTTCTCTCTCTCTTTCCATTGACATGATGAATTCTACCTAACAGACCTGGTATATATATTTGTAATCTCAGCAAAGTAGCTAAGAGCATCTCATGTCATCTTCATGGATATAACAAAGATGTACAGGCTTGGTGCTCAGGTGGGCTAGAACTTAACCAATTCTACCAAAGAGGTGAGATAACAAAGCCGCAATCAACCTAGAGGGAGGTTTAGGAGATTACTCACAGGTCCCGTCTTGCTGAACCTTCTATCAATGTATTGGAAGTACAGAAGGCATGCTTGTGAAATGTGTAGATTCATATGAAGATGGCAGAGAAGCTATTGTCCTGGATAAGAGACTATGGATTCCCCAGATTTGTGACTATTTGGAGCAATGAGTCAAATCTGGCAAAACAAAATCTCCTATGAAGTAAAACCTTTATAACTTGGTACCAAAACCAACTATAGGAGCATAAACTAAAATAGGTATTTGAGCATTAGAGCATGTAAGTTTTTGTTTTTTGTGTTTTTTTTTTAAAGATAAATTTTACTCAACAGTGAGTTCAGTATGAGTCAACAATGTGCTGTGGCCATACTGAATTTCCATCACATTTTTGTGTTTTTAAACAGAAGTAAAGTACATCAAATAAGAATAAAAAAGGTGATGATGTTCTCCAACACCGAGTCATTAGGAAACCCTGTTGGGTTGACCTTCAAATTGTCCAGAATCCAACCCCTTCTTACCTTCACTGCACCTCCCTGGTCTAAGCAACCTTCCCTCTTGTCTGAATTATCACAACTTTTGCCCCTCCTCAGTCTATTTCCACCAAAGAAGCCAGACTGATCCCTCTGGAATGTATATAAGTCAGATCACATTACATTTCCACTCAAAACCCTCTGGTGATTCCTCATCCCACTCCAAGTTAAAGGCAGATCCTTGTTATGGGTACCAAGGCCTATGCCATTTGGTCCCCCGCTTACTTCTTTAGGTTCATCTACTGTCTGTCTCTGTCTTGTTCACTCCATTCCAGCCACACTGGCCTCCTTGCTTTTCTTCAAACATGCCAGATATACGCCTGCTTCAGGGCCTTTGCAATGGCTATTCTACTTACTCAGATCACTCTTTCCCCAGATAGTCACGTTGCTGACTACCTCACCTTCTTCACATTTCCACTCAAAAGTCACCTTCTGAGTGAGGAATGTCCCTACCATCCAAATTAGAATTGCAATCCCCCTGCCCTGGCTGACACTTCTCTGCTGCTGCCCCTGCTTGTTGTTTTTTTTTCCCACAGAATTATCTTCTACAAACTATGTAATCTACTTATTTATCGCGTTTACCGTCTGACTCCCTCCACCAAGATGTAAACTCAAGATAAGGGCAGAGATTTTTGTCCATCTGTTCCCTGCTCTATCTTCAGTACAGGCAACAGTACCTGGCACACAGCAGGCACTTAATAAGCACTTGTTAAATGGACAGTCCTGCTCTTCCTGCCAAGACGGAACCACACTAAAATAGAATGTTCACTTCCCATTGACACATTTTAGAAGTAATCTGAGAAGAGCAAACTGGGACACTCACAAGTCCCTGAGAGACAGCCAAAGAAAGGAAAATAAAATGTCCCAAGGGAGAGGGATTACATGAGTTCTGTGTGACCATAGGAGGTACAACTTTAACCTATGTGAGAAAGTTATAAGGAAGCAGTTTGTGGCTCCTTTTGAAAGTCAGTTTAGTCTAGAGGTAAAATGAACTGCCACTGGAGGAAATCTGTTTGCTATAAATCAGAAAGTGTAAGCTTGACTGGAAAACTACTTTGCTAAGTAGACCCCGCTCCAGGCTGCAGTTGGAATATGTGAGTGCTGAGGTACAAATCAGTTCAGGATCTATAGAGTGTAGGGGGATATATTTATACTTGGAAAGGTTAACATTTCCTTTCATACTAAAAATAACTTTTTTTTTTTTTTCAGACAGTCTCACTCTTGCACAGGCTGGATGGAGATCAGTGGTACAATCTCTGCTCACTGTAGCCTCAACCTCCCAGGCTCAAGCAATCCTCCCATCTCAGTCTCCCAAGTAGCTGGGATTACAGGTGCATGCCATCATGCCAGACTAATTTTTGGATTTTTTGTAGAGACAGGGTTTTGCCATGTTACCAAGGCTGGTTTTGAACTTCTGAGCTCAAGCAATCTGCCCACCTTGGCCTTCCAAAGTGCTGAGATTACAGGCGTGAGCCACCACACCCAACCTCAAACTAAAAATAACTTGTTAAGTATCAGGGAGCGAGCACTGTTAGGCACTGATCGGGACATAAACTGGTGAGTGGTAAGTTTTCTGTTCAACAAAAAAAATTCCATGAGAAAAACCATAAACCCCTGTGCAATCAAACCTAAGTTATGAGTTAGATTGTAAGTATTATAGAAATGTAGAAAAGTAAAAATAAAAATAAAATCATTATGAATATATTAGTTTGGGAGCTTCATGAAGGACACAGGGCTTAAAGTGGGGCTGAATGAAGCAGGGGATGGACGGAAAGGGAAGGAGAAGGGGACAGGCAGCGGGACACAAGGCCTAGCACCACATGTGTGAAGACACTGACAGCTGCAACATGATGTGGGGAGGGCAGGGATGTGGGGATCAACTGACAAAATCAAAGCAATTAAAGCTGAATCCCAAACACCAGGAAGAGAAGTTTGTATCCATGTGAAAAGCAAACATATACTGCTATATTATTCTTTTCATAAAGGCAGTGAACCCATAAAATCAAGGTTTTCAGGTTTATTTGAGACCTGTGTGCCAGACAGACTGAGATGGACTTTACACAGACAGAGCAGGAGTCTCATTACTGGAGTCTGAGTGAATTCAGTCTGGTGTGGAGGAAATAAGTAATGTAAGAACCTAAGAATCATGTGCAAAAAAAGAAAAGCAAGTCATAAGATGAAGTTAATTATTAGTTATAGATGTAAAAGGTAAGAAGGGGTCAGAGATGGTTCCAAAGATTTAAGCTGGGAGGTATGACACTAGCAGAATGGGAGCTACAGAACTAGACTTGGTGTTGGAAAGGGAACATGACAGCTTTCATTTTACACATAAAAACCACAGACCTTCCAAACAGAGACAATCCATGCAGAGGAGGAATGAGTCAGACAAGAGGCTAGAGCAGAAGATGCAGGTTATGGGCTCAGCAGTGCACTGGCCAAGTGGGAGAATGGGATCTCTAAGGATGTGTGTGCAGTTTTATGCCAGGAATTACCATTTTAATTCCATTATCTGCCCAAATCATCTGTTGTCTTATAAACAAGAGAAATTTGTTTATCACAGTTCTGGTGGCCAAAGTCTGAGATCAGATTGCCAGCACGCTTGGGTTTTGGTGAGGGTACTCTTCTAGGCTGCAGAGGGCATCTTCTCATAACGTCACATGGTGGAGAGCAGAGGGAGCTCTCTGGAGTCTCTTCTGCTATTATTTATTATTTTGAGGCAAGGCCTCACTCTACTGTCCAGGCTGGAGAACCGCTCAGCCTTGAATTCCTGGGCTCAAGTGATCCTCCTGCCTTAGCCTCCCAAGTAGCTAGGACGACAGGCACATACCACCATGTCCAGCTGTGTTTTTGTTTTTGTTGTTCTTGTTGTTGTTATTGTTTGGTAGAGACAGGTTATCACTATGTTGCCCAGGCTGGTCTTGAACTCCTTAGGCTCAAGCAATCCTCCTTAGTTTCCCAAAATTGCTGGGATTACAGGTATGAGCCACTATGCCCAACCAAGGATCTCTTTTATAAGGGCACTAATCCCATCAAAGGCTCCACCTCCAAATACCATCATGCTGGGGGTTATGATTTCAACATACAAATTTTGGAGGAAACACAAACATTCAGTTCATATATCTCAGAATGAATACTCCAGGTATGTTCTGTCCAAACTGCAGAATGCAACCTCGTAGAGGAGTTATATAGTAGAAAAATTGCCTCTAGAATAACTCATAGCCAAGAGAACAAGGTAATTGTGATGTCAGATTGAAGGTCCTCATCACAGCACAGAAAGGTATGTGTATTACACAAGAGTAAAATATATGCAGCAATCCCTTTTTGAGGTTAGGCCAAAATACAATGGCAGCTCTTTTGCTTCTCTTTGTGCATTTTTAGAAAAGTTTATCAGACACTTAAGAATAAATTGTTTCTATTCCACTCAGAATTTTGTTATTCAAACATCCAATGATAGTATGATTTTAAAATATCCATAAAAGATCTTACCATCCTTAGTACTGTCAAAAACAACAACTGAGACATTAGTAGAAGGGTTTTTTGGTTTTGCAACATTGAATATGTCACTGGCAGAACGAAAAGAAGGATAAAGAGATGGCAGGTCCTTCAGGGTGATGCTGGCTGGCAGGGCTGGGTCCAGGACAAGCATGGGCACCTTGATGCAGTGCGTCAGCAAACACTCTAACTGCTTCTCACTGGAAAGAAACACCAACATGTTCACAGCTACATTCTTGAAATGCAGTCAACAATGAGAAGCTTGTCATACTACTGAATTTTTCAGATTTTTTATAGCCCATCAAAAAATCATAGTATTTTAACAAATGAAGACTTTTATCTCATGGATACAAAAATTAAGTTCGCAAGTATGATATAAAATTGTTCAATCCAACTCTAAAGATAGAGCTTCCAAACTCCCATTAATAAGACTCCCACCAATATATACTAACTCCAAAGTGCACATGAAATTAAGCACTTCATTACTATCATTTTTTAAAGATTATTCATAATTTCAATAAAGCCCATTATTGGGCAGATTAGGAAGGAGGTAGATTCTGGTTAATAGAGTGTCATGTTACCAGATACAAGTTACCAATTCCAGTTAGAAAACAACTAAATGCATTGGATATGACACTACATTGATGTAAACAAAAGCAACTGTGACAAGGTTCTAATATAAATTTTTATGAGATATTTCTATCTGATTTTAAGAAATATCTACAATAAACCTATTACCTGAATAAACAAATGGATGGTCAAAGGACATGGCTAGAAAATTCACAAAGTAGGACCAATAACCAGTTAAACAGCATAAAAAATTGTTCAACTTCCTTTATAAAGAAATGTAAAAGAAAACAATGAGCTATCACCTTTACTAAATTAGCACCCCTCAAAAAATGATGACTCAATATTAGCACAAGTGCAGTAAATCTACTTCTCTTAAATACTGCTGGTATCACTCCAAACGACACCAACTCTTTTGGGAAAGCAAGTTGGTAATATATACATATATGCTTGTCTAATACGCATATGTATACATATACACTTACTCAGAACCATAAAAACATACATAACCTTCTTCCTCAGTAACCTTACTTTCAGGAATCTAGTCCAGTCCAAGTATGGAAGAGAAACAAAACAGAAAAAACAAACCCACACACAGAAAATGCCACAGACCCAAATATAAGTATCATGAAATACTGACAATAGTGAAATACAGAAATGCCCAACATTTAGTAAATTACAGTAGTCACTTTATGGAATATCATACAACTATTAAAACTGAAAGATATGAAGTATGAAGATAATACATCAACATGACACATATGTATAATTACATAAAGTTTAAAAAGTAGGATACAAAACTGCACACAAGATTATAAACTACAACTACTCAAATATGCATGAAAAGGGAATAATAAATATAACAGTTGTTAAATAAGGGTTATAAAATTTTGTGAGTTTTTTCTTTTCACTTTCTTCTCAATCTTTCTTCGTGTTGCACTATTGCTTTTATTTAAATAATTTAAAAACCATTTAAAAACCAGGATTAATGTTAATATAGCTTATAAATAAAGTTATATAATTAACATAAAAAGATAGCTTAGAAGGCACTTCTGAGGCCTGGCACGGTGGCTCACACCTGTAATCCCAGTACTACGGGAGGCCGAGGTGGGCAGATCACCTGAGGCTGCAAGTTTGAGACCAGCCTGATCAACATGGAGAAACCCCGTGTCTACTAAAAATACAAAATTAGCCGGGCGTGGTGGTGCATGCCTGTAATCCCAGCTACTTGGGAGGCTGAGGCAGGAGAATTGCTTGAACCTGGGAGGCGGAGGTTGTGGTGAGCCGAGATTGCACCATTGCACTCCAGCCTGGGCAACAAGAGCAAACTCCGTCTCAAAAAAAAAAAAAAAGAAGGCACTTCTGGATCTTGAAATTCTCAGGATCTTCTCTATCAATAAGCATTTTTAAAAGTCTGATGGTTAAGTGGGTAGGTGACAATTAACAGAGATTGCTTGTCAGTGAGACAGTCTTGTTTTAAGGACCTGTCAGAGTCAGGAATGACTCAAGTCAAGATAGGTATATTTGGTTCTTCTTGTTGGGCTAAACCTCCTTCCTAGGTTCTTAAACATAAAACATACAGCTTCACAGCTTTTAAAGATAAGGACATATATATTGAACCTATAAGTAAATGATGGACATAAATTTTATAAGTGAAAATACTGGGTAGAAGTTAGAGTGAAAGTGGACCAAGAGAATAATGCACCAAGACAGATTAATGGGAGGGAACTATAGAGAAGGAAATCTTGGGACTCTAACCCTCCGCAATGCAGTGAAGCTTTGGTTAGCAAAATAACCAGAGCTCTCAACCAACTATGCACTCAGCACTGCAAAATTTCCCATCTAATAGATGTACCTAATTTGGGGTCAAAAACTATATGGATAATAGAGTAAATACAAAATCCTGAATACCCAATAAAAACAAATAATCTGAAATTTCACTTCTATCCTTCAATTTTATTCTTGAGAGGAAATCAAAATGCTTACCTCTTCTTAGTCGGTTCCGTTGTGTTTTTCCCAAGGATTTCTCTAATAAAAAGCAAATACAGTTTATTACATACATATGGACTAGTGGTAGCCCTAAATGTGAGTAAGAGGGACTGACAATGCTTACCACACTTAAAATGCATAATGAATTATATGTTCCAGTGAAATATTACCAACAACACTGTACCTCCCACTGTAACCAAGACAGTTTGCTTAAAGTATACACTTTTATATTTTATTAGTAAAACATTGTACCAGGCTGCTAGCCATTTTCATGCACTGGGAAAGTCGTATAACCTCTAACAAAGAGAAAATGAATTTGCTCCAATATAAGGTGGCCAAAGACCTGCACTGGGATGCACTCTTGACATTCACAAAGAAGTCAACAAGTAGGTACTAACAAATACTCCTAACGAATCAAAGGGGAATTACATCAGCCAGGTTCCTACCTCTGATGGCTATCCAGAAGTCTGCTGTATCTTTCCCAGATAAAGTAAATAAAATGACCAATCTCATATATTAAATAAAAAGTACCAAAGTTTCTAATTCCATAGTCCGTAATTTATTACTAAATGGCATAAAGGGAATATACCTTTTACTGCCGTTTTCAAATGGAAACAAGTCTGTGGGCCTATTATATTTTTCAAGGGAAGAATCTGTCTTACTGTGGAGATATCTGTCATAATAAACACTTATTTCAAGAAGATACCACACCTGGGGCTCAAAATGAGTGAGCAGGCAGCCAAGGCAGTGGGGGAGGAGGTCCTCTGTCTTTAAGTCCCTTGGAGAACAAGCCATCACTAGAGCACCACATTCATAAAATCATCTAACAAAGTGAGGCCAGTATCTGGCAAAAGTGGCTGAGTCCTCCTTGGGCACCAAGAAACACAGGCCAGATGGATGACTGCCAAGATCTCATAATGGCATGAACTGAGAGGCAAGTTTGTTTGGATGGCACTGTGAAAATCAACTTATCCTTCACTAATGCATGCTTGCTTGTACTCACCAGACTATGTGTTTTGTTTTGTTTCTTTTTCTTTTTTGAGAGAGGGTCTTGCTCTGTCACCCAAGTTGGAGGGCAGTGGCACAATCACGGCTCACTGCAATCTCAACCTCCTGAGCTCAAATGATTCTCCCACCTCAGCCTCCCAAGTAGCTGGGACTGCAGGCGTGCGCCACCACACCCAACAATTTTTTTTTTTTTTTTGTAGAGATGAAGTCTCACTATGTTGCCCAGGCTGGTCTTGAACTCCTGGCCTCAAGTGATCCTCCCATCTCTACCTCCCAAAGTTCTGAGATTACAGGTGTGAGCCACCATGCCTGGCCTGTTTTGTATTTTAAGAATCATGGCCGGGCGCGGTGGCTCAAGCCTGTAATCCCAGCACTTTGGGAGGCCGAGACGGGCGGATCACGAGGTCAGGAGATCGAGACTATCCTGGCTAACACGGTGAAACCCCGTCTCTACTAAAAAACACACACAAAAAAAACTAGCCAGGTGAGGTGGCGGGCGCCTGTAGTCCCAGCTACTCGGAGGCTGAGGCAGGAGAATGGCATAAACCCGGGAGGCGGAGGTTGCAGTGAGCTGAGAACCGGCCACTGCACTCCAGCCCGGGCGACAGAGCGAGACTCCGTCTCAAAAAAAAAAAAAAAAAAAAAAAAAGAATCAGTTTTACTAGATCCTTTTGTAGTTCATTAGCATGATGATTGGGTTTTCATGCTCATGTGTGAGATGTGCCACCCTCAGACCTTATTACATCGCCACATTACCCATCTGATGTGGGGGAAAAAAAAAATCAGTTTTACCTCATTGCTTTCTGCTCCTCCTCCATCTGTTCTCTGACCTGCTGTAGTTCCTTTAGTAGTTCAAGATCTGTGCCATTCACCCAGGTGTAAACCACATCGATCGGCATGGGCAGACACAGCCTAGAGCAAACCAAGAAATCCTACAGTTGAAATGAATTTTTCCAATATATTTGGGAATAAGAATATCACAGGGTTTAAACCCAGAGATTATGAAAAAAAAATCTATGAAGAAGTAATCCAACCATGACATATTATCACAGAACTGCATGTTTTCAAACTGTAGCTGGGGGGCTAATATTTGTCAAGTACGTTCTCTGTGAGTTGTATTATGCTAGACACGTACGTAATTTACATCGCTTGATCCTCACAACCACTCTGTAAGAAGGCTAATATTAAAGATTTAAAGATGGTTCGTGGATGAAGTAGAGTAGTCTTAGAAGCTCAGTTTACATTAAACTGCCTGTTCTCATAATTTAGCAAACAAGGACACTGGGACGCAAATGCAGTCAAACATAGAAAATAAATTAGAAGTTTAAAGAACATAATTACAGGCTCTGCACAGTGGCTCACGCCTATAACCACAGCACTTTGGGAGGCCAGGATGGGAGGACTGCTTGAGCCCAGGAGTTTGAGACCAGCCTGGGCAACATCGTGAGAACCTGTCTCTACAAAAAATTTTAAAGATCAGGGTATGGTGGTGTGCATCTGTAGTCCTAGCTACTCAGAAGGCTGAGGTGGGACTGCAGTGGGCTATGATTGTACCACTGCACTCCAGCCCGGGTGATAGATCGAGGCCTTGTCTCTAAAAAAAAAGAACAAATTACAAAAAAAGTTATCAAAACCTACGATGAAGACCTAGCCCTGCTTAATGCTGTAGACTTCTTGTGCCTTGCTCCCTGCAAGCCCGGACCCTCCCCAGCCTCACCTTTGCTTTTCCTTTTTTTTTTTTTTTTTTTGTTCACAGCACTTACTACTTTTGTAACATATTAAATAATTAACTTGTAACCTATTCCATTAATTATGCGTGGCCCTCTCCTAGAATGTAAGCTCCAAGAAAGCAGAAAACTTTCCTGCTTTGTTCTCTAAAGTATCCAAGCAATGAGAAGAGTGCCTGGGACATAGGAGCCCAATAAGTTATCTGCTGACATATGAGACACTAGTACAGAAGACCTTCCTGAACTTGCACCATTTCTTCCTGATCATCTTGTCCTCATAATAAAGAGTCAGGCAGGCTTTTAACTACAGAGTATGTTGTTTAAGCCTCACCTTAGTGATTTTACCCAGATTTTATCCCTGCCAAAAGCACTCTTCCCTTTTCTCTCACTTTTCAAAAACCTACCCATCTTTCAGGGGCCTGCCCGGATGCATGCCACTCTGACTTATGACACAGGAGTTCATGTGTATGTACATCTGGGTACTGACATTACTTTAGATCGGGGTGTCCAATCTTTTGGCTTTCCTGAGCCACAGTGGGAGAAGAATTGTCTTGGGCCACACATAAAATACACTAACACTAAAAATAGTTGATGAGCTAAAACAAAACAAAACAAAATATACACACAAAAAAAATCTCACCATGTTTTAAGAAAGTTTACAAATTTGTGTTGGGCCACATTCAAAGCCGTTCTTGGCCACATGTGGCCCGCAGGTTGGACAAATTTGCTTTAGATAGTGCTATTTCATGTTTAGTACTTTCCAAGGAACTGTATGGGTTTCACTTAATATGGTAGACTTGCTACCATATTATCTTGTGGGAAAATAAATGCCATTTGGTAGATAAATCTTTTGAATTATGGAAGGAAAAAATAAACAGAAATGACAACAACCTTTAGCTTATAAGAAGTAGGGGAGATAACTGGATGAGTTTATCCATTCACTGAATAATTCTTATTGAGCACTTATTATACGCTAGGTACTGTTCTAGGTGCACGGGTTTCAGCAGTAAATAAAACAAAGCCCAAATCTGTGCTTTCATGGAGCTTACATTCCAGAAGGGAGAAGACAGGAAATAAATAAATAAAGTCAGATGATGTTAAATGTTGTGGAGAAAGTAAAGCAGCAAATGGGGATAGAAAGAGTGTCTATGGGGTGGAGGGGGTGGTCAGTTTTAAATAGGGAGATCAGAGATGGCCTCAGTACATTCAGCAAAGATATGAAGGAAGTGAGGAAGCCAGCTAGGTGGGTAACTGGGAGAAGAATGTGCCAGAGAAAGGGAATACCAAATGCAAATACCCTGAGGCAGGAACATATCTTGCTTGTTCAAGGACCCAGAGGTCAAGTTCCCTGAGCAGAGGGGAGAGAGCAAATGGAACAGAACAGTGGAAAATAAAGATCAAAGAAACAACAGAGTTCCAGAGCTTCATCAGGAAAATAAGGAATCAACTTATTCTCTGGCATATGTGATAGCTGAGTATTTACCAACTGTCTTGTCAAGTTTCACCACTGCCTGTAGAATAAGGTCCAAAGTCCTTCATAATCTGCACCTTGTGTTCTGGATGATCCAATTGTATACCCTCGTCCAAAGATGAAACGAACTTGCAGGCCTTTGTACCTTTGAACATGCTTTTCCTTCTGCCTAGAACATTCTTTCATGCTTCCTTTAACCACCTCCTCCTTCCTCAACTTCCTCCCTTCCCTCACCCCTCACAAAGAGAATCTATAGCTTAATATGCAGCTTCCACACTACTTTGGACTGTAAGGAATCCTGATCATACTGTGTTGTGCTATTTTCCATGCAGCCCTATCTTCCACTAGACGGAATATCTCTAGGGCAGAAATTGTATCATGCATTCTGTGCCCTGCTTCATTAATTATTTCCTCTCTTCATTAATTATTTCCCACATCTTCAGGCTCTCTCTCCCTACTGTAATGATTTGCAAAGGTTTCCCTATCTAGGGTTTTTCAGAATTTATCAATAAACAAATTCTAGTTTATTGAAATTCTAGTTCGTAGAATTTCTTTTTCTCACAAGCTCTCAGGTAATGCTGATGTTGCTGGTCCAGAAATTGCACTTTGGGAACCACTGATTTACATGTAGGTTATATACTTCACTTTTTTTCCCCACTAAAACGCCAATTCTATCTATATAAGGCCAATGAGTTCATTTTGTTCACCACTATATGGCCTAGAACAGTTCCTCCCACATGGGTGGGGTTTAATACATATTTGTTGCCTAACTATTAGTTCATTCCTTTATCATATATACATCAGTCTTTCTCATTTAAAAAAAAAAAATCAATCTGCCTCACACTGCCTACATGTAAATTATCCAAGGTCATCTCATTCCCAACCTCCCAGGTGATTTATGCTCAGACTAATAATAAATTTTTAAAAACTGCTTAAGTGATGTTTTTAAAAGAAAAGGTTAAAGGAGAGAATTATATCTTAAGTTTTCCTGTAAAAGTAATCATCTGCTATTAAATATTTTTAATATATCATATATATTTAGCTGATTAAAACATAATACACTGTATGTATTACATGATCAATTTAACTTTGGTGAAACTGACAAATGGAAGGAGATTGTGTGATCTGCACGAGGTCAATGAGTCAGTTGTTTTCCTATTAGACATGGTCACACTCTGAATCTTTCATTCTAACCACTAGGTCACTATCTTGGTTCACAGATGAGAAGGAATACTTTATCTTAGAGCTGAAAACTAAGACTAAGTCACCCATGACTCAGAACCAAAGCAGCGATGACACTGACACAACTTTCATTTTAATCACTGTTAAGTGAATATTAAAGCCACTTAACAGTCCCTTAGTTCTACATTCTATAAAGTAGGTGAGAAAACAGAGAACTTAAACAGTATTTTGTGTCTTATTTATTTATGTATTTATTTATTTGAGATAGTCTCGCTCTGTCACCCAGGCTGGAGTGCCGTGGTGCCATCTCAGTTCACTGCAACCTCTGCATCCCAGGTTCAACCAATTTTCCCTGCCTCAGCCTCCCAAGTAGCTGGGATTATAGGCACCCACCACCGCCCGGGCTTATTTTTGTATTTTTGGTAGAGACGGGGTTTCACTATGTTGGCCAGACTGGTCTTGAACTCCTGACCTCAAGTGATGTGCCCACCTTGGCCTCCCAAAGTGCTATGATTATAGGCATGAGCCACCGCGCCTGGCCTTAAATAGTATTTTAGAACCAAACACTTGGAAGAGATTGTAATCTTAATCTAACAGATCTTAATCTAATATCTACATTTTACGGATGACAAAATTGAGCCCTAGATAGACGTAATGCCTCACAATAAGTAGCAGTGGATAGTTTACATATTCACTTTTACTGACATATGGAATGGGATTTTTTTCATTCAGAGCAAACAACCTTAAAAAGATTTACACTGGCCAGGCATGGTGGCTCACGCCTGTAATCTTAACACTTTGGGAGGCTGAGGTAAGAGGATCGCTTGAAGTCAGGAGTTTGAGACCAGCCTGGAAAATACAGCAAGACCCTATCTCTATTAAAATAAATAATTTTTTTAAAATAAAAAAAAATTGTAGAGAAACTAGCAAAATAATGAAAATATATGAATGTTATGGTATCTTAAAATATATTAGACCATGTGAAATGTTAGTTATGATCCATTTATTTGTCACCATCAAAATGAGGAAATTTTGAATTATGCCTACATAAAAATCAAACTATATTTTAGTACAACCTCTAAACTTTAGAAAGAGAACAAGAGTGTTTGATTAAAACTGCTGACCTCAAAATCTGCATTTTCTAATAAGCTAGTTTTCTTTCTAAAAGTTTGAAGCAGCTGTGCATGGTGACTCATCCCTTTAATCCCAGCACTTTGGAAGGTCAAGATGGGAGGACTGCTTGAGTCCAGGAGTTTGAGACCTGCCTGGGCAACACAGTAAGATCTCATCTCTAAAAATAAATAAGTAATGAATTAATTTTTAAAATTAATTTAAAAAATTTTAGAAAGGTTTGAAGCTCCTTCAGGGCAGGGATCTATGTATCTGTAAACCATCTGCACGTGGCACAGCATAAAGCACAAATCAATAAACATCAGATTTTAAAAAGTTAATCAATTTAGAACTTTCCTTAGGGAAATTAACTTGTTAAAGTGAAAATTATATTTCATTAAAAATCCTTTACTGCAGTAGTTTTCACAGTGGGGGCACCAGACCAGCAACTTTGGTGTCACCAGGAAGTTCGGTAGAAGTGCAAATTCTCAGAACCCCTCTGAGACCTACAGACACAGAAACTCTGGGCTGGGAAGTGACTGTTATTTTCTTAAGCCTTCCACTGCAAGCTAAAGTTTCAGAACTGATATATATATTAAGGAAGGGTCCTCAAACTTTTACTGTTTGGTCCCTTAAAATTCAAAAATCCTTATGGACCCCAAAGTGCTTTAGTTTATAAGGTTATAATTATCCATATTTGCCATATTTGAAAATAAAACTGAAACTTTTAAAAATACTTAATTCATTTTAAAATGACAATAGGCCAAGAGCGGTGGTTCATGCCTATAACTAACCTCAGCACTTTCGGAAGCCGAGGCGGGTGGATCACCTGAGGTCAGGAGTTTGAGACCAGCCTGGTCAACATGGCGAAAATCTGTCTCTACTAAAAATACAAAAATTAGCTGTGTGTGGTGGCACACACCTGTAATCCCAGCTACTCGGGAGGCTGAGGCAGGAGAATCACTTGAACCCAGGAGGCGGAGGTTGCAGTAAGCCGAAATCATGCCACTGCACTCCAGCCTGGGAAAGAGTGCAACTCCATCTCCCAAAAAAGATAAGATAAGATAAGATAAGATAAGATAAGATAAGATAAGATAAGATAAGATAGCATCTTTTATAATGAAATGGCTACATTTTCTAAAACAAACCAAAAAAATAGTGAGAAGACAGAAACAAAATCAGAAAGGACTGTGTGATTCATTTTATCTGCAAAAAGGGAAGGAGGGTGTTGAAAAAAAATTGCTTCCATTCTGAGGCCTGTCTTGTGAAGAGGAAAAAAAAAATCCCCAAAGACAAGAAATGGTGAAGGCTGGATTCCAGAATGGTGGCACTAAGAAGCTTGGCCTTCCAAGAGAAAGACCCACACTATGAGGTATGAGGCTGTTTGCTGCTCCCTCACAGATAAGCAGCAACACGTGACCAATGGAGTGGGGTTCAGGCCCAGTGGTTACTGGGGAGTGGTCTCAGTTCACAGGATGCTGTCAACAGAATTCTGGCCAGGGCTCAGAAACTGGCTGTGTAGTAGCCACCTGGTTTCATCATCCTACAGGGGAATGAAATTCCCTTTACCTCACAGACCTGGGGAGACAGAAAACGCAATCATGGAATTTAAGATACCCAGTAAACTACAAGGTGGGATTACTCTCTATGAATCAGATTTTTCACCCACCAAATGTGGTGAACACACTTTCTTCAGATGAGCATATTATGTTTTCTTTCCTTATTTAAAAAAAATATTTTATGGAATACTTCATGAATTGGTGTGTCACCCTTGCACAGGGGCCACACTAATCTTCTCTGTATTGTTCTTTTTTTTTTTATAGTATATGTGCTGCTGAAGTAAACACATCAGATGGGCATACTCTTGAGTAAGTTAAACCATATCTATAACTCAGAAAGACCACTTAAATTGTCATATTTACAGGATGGCAATTTATGACTCATGATTTAGGACCAAATAATAGATTTCTCCAAAATAGATCTCACCGATTCTGAAAGGACTTTCCAGCAATATTGTCTCTATAGGAATCAAACAGAACGTGGTATTGATCTCGGCTCCATTCCAGAACCACCTAGAACAAAAAAAGAAACAGCATTTTCTTCGCATCGAAGACTGAGAGTATATAACTTTCATTAAATTTTAATTTCATTAGAATTGCTAGAGAAATGGGTAAAGCAATCAAAATTCATGTATTCACTTACTGCCTGCCACATACATTGTGTTAGATCCAGGTGAATAAGCTATAGTTCCTGACACGGACAAACTAAAAGACTTAGTGTCTCACCATGCTTGGAATGGGGTAGCAGAATCAAAGAGGTTTAAAAGGATGTGGTTATTTGAAATGGGTCTTGAAGAATGAGTTCACCAGGTAGGGAAAAAAGGACTGGGCCAGCCAGTTGGAAGAGCATGCTCGAAGGCTGAGAAGCAGCAAGGGCAAATTGTTTTAGGACAACTGTGTGGCTGGCTTTGTCCAGAGGACAGGTAGATAACTGTTGAGAAATGGGTCTAGGAAAGAAAGCTGGGCCCTAAGCATGACGTGCCCTCTGTGTCTTGGGAGCACTGAAGGATTTTAAGGCAGTTACTAGAATCCCTCTAAAGTTTAAGAAAGACTCTTCCCAGAGCATTTACAAACACAAGCAGAAACAGAAGGGACCGTCTGGGCACAGTGGCTCATGCCTGTAATCCTAGCACTTTGGAAGGCTGAGGAGGGTAGATTCCTGAGCTCAGGAGTTAGAGATCAGCCTGGACAATATGGTGAAACCCCGTCCCTACTACTATACAAAAAATTAGCTGGGCATGGTGGCGTGCGCCTGTAATCCCAGCTACTCGGGAGGCTGAGACAGAAGAATCGCTTGAACCTGGGAGACATAGGTTGCAGTGAGCCAAGATCGCACCACTGCACTCCAGCCTGGGCAACAGAGTGAGACTCCATCTCAAAAAACCAAAAAACCAAGAAACAGAAGGGACTGACAAGATATGGGAGGATAAGGACCTTATTACTTGTGAGGTTTCGGCTAACGACCTTGCTAAATATGTCAGGAGAAAATGGAAAACTTTAGATAGACGTTCCCTCATGTTTGCACCCTAAATCTATAAACCTACCCACACATATATCCCATTTTCTTTTTCATTCCTCTTATCATAGAGGAAGTGTCCCTCCACCTTGCAGACATCCAATCTCTATTTGCTCTGGGTCTCATCAACTTGTGTGTTCTCAAGACCCTGCCTCTCTTTTCCTTTCAATAGGATTATTCCCACTGGCACGCAAACATGTTCCCGTACCTTGGGAACACCTTCCCTGCACTCCGTATCCATTCCAGTGAGTCCCTCTACCCCACATTTTCTGTCCCTTTCAAGGTCATCTCCTGCTTTCCCATTCACCTTTCAGCTCAGTCCAGTATCACTTATGCTCTCACCATTTTCGTGGCCTTACCAAGGCCCCCACATTGTCAAACTCAACAGCATTTTCCTCATCTCTTACTCAAGTATTCATAGCAGTTGCCCAGTTCCTCTTTGTGGAAATGTTTTCTTGGTTTTCCTCCTGTCGCCCTGGTGGCTCCTTTTCCATCTCCTTTGCCAGCTCATTCTCTTCTATCTAATCTTTCTGTGTGTCCTTTCTTTCTACTCCTCATGCCCTCCTTCCTGCCCAGGCTTCCTCCAGCATCCTATTCCACAGCCCCTAAGAAGTGGCCCTGCTACATTCAGATGGGCTGTGGGGCCCAGGCATTTAGAATTCATTCCAGCCACGGAAAGGAAAGGGAAAGACATGCCCCGACTTTTAGGAGACATCATGGAAGCTGCACCTACCATTTCTATTTTCATTATCTAGAACTTACACAAATTTATTATATTATAAAAAGCTAAAATATTAAAACATATACACAAACACTTACAGACTGTACATGGTACCATTTGCAATTGAGAGAGATGTAAACAAACATAAAAATGCAGCAATAAATCATAACTGAATAAAATCAACTGTAGTATATACTGTACTGCAATAATTTCGTACCCACCTCCTGTTACTATTGCAGCGAGCTCATGTGTTGCGAGTATCTGTAGTGACACTATCTCCATGTGAGCAGTCTGTCTCTCTAGTAAATTGCATGTTGCGGTAAAAAGTGATCTCTTATCTTTCTTAGATATTTTTCATATTTAAGGCAATATCGTAAACTGTGAAGAACACCATGGGACTCAGAAAGTGCCACTAGTGCTAATGGAAGTGCTCCCAAGAAGCAGAGGAAAGTCATGACATTACAAGAAAAAGTTGAATGGTTTGATATGCACCATAAATTGAGATCTGCAGCAGTGGTTGCTGGCCATTTCAAGACAAATGAATTTAGCTAAGAGTCATTGTGAAGCTGTCACTGCCAGCTTGAAAACTGCATTTTTTGCTAAATGCCTTTTTATCTTGTATTGAAAATGCGCTTTAACATGGGTCCAGAATTGCTATAAGAAACATATACCTATAGACTAACATAATGCAAGAAAAAGCAAAGTTGTGAGATGACAACTTAAAGCAAAAGGACAATAAGGGTCTAAAGCAGGAGAATGTAATGCCAGCAAAGAACGATTTGATCATTTTAAAAGAGATTTGGCTTAAAATGTCAAGATAACAGAAGAAACACCTTCTGCAGACCAAAAAGGAGCAGATCAGTTCCCAAAGAAAATCACTGATGAGAAAGGATATCTGCCTGAACATGTCTTTAATACTGATGACATTTAATTATGGGAAAAATATGACAAAGAACATTTATTAGTAACGAAGAGAAGCAAGCATCAAGATTTAAAGCAGGAAGGGAAGGGACAGGCTGACTCTACTGTTTTGTGCAAATGCTGTCAGGCTTTCCTATCTGTAATGCTGCTAACCCCCAAGGCTTGATGGAAAAAGATTAACACCAACAGTCAGTGTTTTGGTTGTACAACAAGAAGACCTGAACAAGAGCTCTTTTACTGGACTGGTTCCTTCGACGCATTGTCTCTGAAGTCAGGAAGTACCTTGCCAGTAAGGTACCGCCTTTTAAAGTTCTTTTGATCAGACAATGCCCATGGCTACCCAGAACCCCATGAGTTCAACACTGAAGGCACTGAAGCGGTCTACTTGCCCTAAAACACAGCATCTCTCTAATGAGCCTCTAGATTTGGGGTAGGGGGGTTAAGGGGAAGGGCAAAAGATCTTTAATGCTCATTATGGTACTCTATGGAAAGAACTGTCAACACCGTGGAAGAGAACCCCAATAGACAGAACTTTTGGTTTTGGTTTTGTTCTGACTTGTTTCCATACACTTGCACGTGTACTTTAGTTTGTGGGACCCTGGTCCAAACCCCAAACATTCCCTGACAGGGCTTATAGGGTTCTTATTTTGCTCTTGGGACATTAATGAGAAGCCGAAAAAAGCATGTAATCAAAGTCCCCCTCCTGGGACCCCTGCCAGCTAGCTACATGTTCAAAAATTATGGTCTTTGGCCAGGTGTGGTGGCTCACACCTGTAGTCCTAGCACTTTGGGAGGCTGAGTTGGGAGGATTGTCCGAGCCCAGGAGCTCAAGACCAGCCTGGGCAACATGGTAAAACCTCGTCTCTATTTTTTCCCTATTATAAAAAAATTTTTAATTAAAAAAAAATTATGGTCTTCTCTTGTGAACAATTTTAAATCAATGGATAGAGAACATCAAGACGAATGTGGATGGCCATCCTGGAGATCTTTTGAGTCCACAAACTTGTCTTTCTTAGAACAAAATCAGGGCCAGGCCCGGTGGCTCAGGCCTGTAATCCCAGCACTTTGGGAGGCCATGGAGGGAGGATCACTTGAGGTCAGGAGTTCGAGATCAGCCTAACCAACATGGTGAAACCCATCACTACTAAAAATACAAAAACAAAAATCAGCCAGGCGTGGTGGCAGGTGCCTGTAATCCCAGCTACTCAGGAGGCTAAGGCAGGAGAATCGCTTGAACCTGGGAGGCGGAGGTTGTAGTAAGCTGAGATCGCGCCACTGCACTCTAACCTGGGTGACAGAGCGAGGCTCCATCTCGAAAGAAAAAAAAAAAATAGAAGACAGCAGTCCTACAATTAAAAATCTGAGTGGGAGGCATACTTTAATTGGTACCTTGAAGCTTCTAAGCACACTCAGGGTCCTAAAATTGCCTCTCTACAACACAGAATCTCAAAATTAATTAAGATAAACAGTTAAGAAAAAACAAGGACCAGGTGGCTGATGCCTGTAAAGCCAGTACTTTCAGAGGGTGAAGTGGGAGAATCACTTGAGGCCAGGAGTTCAAGACCAGTCTGGGTAACATAGTGAGACCTCATGTCTACAAAAAAATTAAAAATTGGCCAGGCATAGTGGCACACACCTGTAGTCCCAGCTACTCAGGAGGCTGAGTCTGGAGTATTATATGAGCCCAAGAGGTGGAGGCTGCAGTGAGCCATGACTGCATCACTGCACTCCAGTCTAGGTGACAGAAAGAGACCCTGTCTCAAAAAAAAAAAAAAAAAAAAAAAGGCCAGACATAGTGGCTCACACCTTTAATCCCAGCACTTTGGGAGGCAGAGGTAGGTGGATCACTTGAGCCCAGGAGCTCGAGACCAGCATGGGCAACATGGCAAAACCCTGTCTCTACAACACCAAAAAATGAGCCAGGCGTGGTGGCACGCACCTGTAGTCACAGCTACCTGGGAGGTTGAGGCAGGAGAATTGCTTGAGCCCAGAAGGTGGAGGTTGCAGTGAGCATTTACTGTGCCACGGTGCTCTAGCCTGGGTGACAGAAGGAGACCCTGTCTCAAAAAAAAAAGCTGGAAAAAAAATTTAAAAAAGAACAAGGCCTTAAGGACCCAAACTCTTTCCTCTCTGGAACAGATGAGACTTCCCCTTCCTTCTTTTCTCTCTGTTCTCCTCTCTTTCTCTGGTCTGCCAAAATCTGTCCCTTTAAAGTTAAAGGAGGCTGTATAAAGGAAAAAAATAAAAATAAAACAATTTGCTTAAACTAGCCTGAGTGTGGTAGCTCATTCTGTAATTCCAGCACTTTGCAAGGCCAAGAAGTTGGGCATTCGAGACCAGCTGGGGCAACATAGTAAGACCTTGTCTTTACAGACAAAAAAAAAAAAAAAAAAAAATTTAATTAGCCAGGCATGGTGGTGCACACCTGGAGTCCAGCTACTCAGGAGGCCAAGGCTGGAGGATGGCTTGAAGTCAGGAGTTCATGGCCAGCCTGGGCAACATACAGAGATCCTGTCTGTAAAAAAAAAAAAAAAAAAAAAAAAAAAAAAAAAATCACAAATCAATTAGCCAGGCATGGTGCATGTCTGTAGTCTCAGCTACTTGGGAGGGTAAGCTGGGAGAATCACTTTAGCCCAAGAGTTGGAGGCTGAAGTGAGCCATGATCGTAACACAACAGTCGAGCCTGGATGACAGAGCAAGACCCTGTCTCTTAAAAAAAAAAAAAAAAAGAGACAGAGAGGAAAGAAAGAAATGAAAATTAAACTCATTGACAATTCCTCTAGACCCCAAATTTCTTTTGTTCTTTGGAGCAAGGCTGAATTTCATGCCATTGCCAGGGAACTTCCAGAGGTTACTGGGGATCCTTACCAATTTACTGATTAATTCAACATAGTAACTTAGGGTTATCAGCCAGGGTTTCTCACCCACAACAGGTGGTTCACATTCTCGTCAGTGAAGGTCAGGCACAACACTGGATGGTCAAGGCTCACTGGCATGATCCTGAGGGGATTTAGACAAAACACCCCTAAAGACTATGGATGGAGTCGAAGGTATAGAAGAAGAAAAAACAAAACAAAACAAAAAAAAAACACTCCACAAGTCTATTCTCGAGGCTCTTCCTAAAGCCTTACCCTGGAAAAATCTCCAGGTCTGTGCCCAAGAACCTTATGTACAACTATTATAGTACGCTCCAGGTTGTATTTAAAGAAAATGTTGAATCTATTCAAGTAGCCTTTTATTCCATGTTAGTGAACAGCCTTTCTTGAGAACTCTCCCAGCTTGTCAAAAGGGCCCGAACAGAATGGGAAACTATGCCCACTTCTGATCTAGTTAATTTGGCAAATCAGCTTGCCAGCACTCTTGAGGACAATACTAAAAAGAAAACCACTAAAATCCTTAATCTCCACTTACAGCAGATGGAGACTCCCAGACATAACACTATGAGGAGACCTCCTGGGCTACGCCACTTCTGTAAGAAGCCAGGACTCAAAAAGAGTGCTGAAAAAGATGGAATCTCTCATCAACTTTAATGAAACTCCAGGGAATTAGGCTGAGTTTAAAAAAAAAAAAAAGTCTCAAAAGTCTAGGAAGTGGACTCAGAAAGTGATACCGCAAAGACTGGCACTTGAACATGCCAAGAGGCCTTAGAAGCTGCCTCAGAATCAAGGTCCCTCTAACCTTGTCTTCCCTCCAACAAGGGCAAAAGAAAAGATAAATGTACCATGTTCCTAGATTACAAAAGTCTCCCTAGTTTCTCCCTGAAAACAAAATGTGTTTTGCATTCAGGCACTAAAAGAAAGACTAAGATATATTAAAGACATTTTAAGCTTTATATTTTCTATTAAACCTCCTCCTCCTATGATATGAATCAGGAAGTAAAATCTGCTGATCACCAGCAGCATTTCTAATCACATTTGATTAAAGACACCCATTTTCTCAATGCAAAGTGGCTTAGTACAATAAAGCACAACTTAAAAAAATTAGGAGCTCAATGGTTAACACAGGGATGATTTATTCTCTTCACATAAATTAAAGGAATTGATTCAAACCGAAGATGGCTGACCACTATTTAGTCAAACATTAATTAAACTCAGACACTTTTCTACACCATGCCTACCCTCTTTGGATCCTCTATAGCAATAGACAACACAACATAACAGATTTTTTTTAAGGAAGATAAAATGGAAATCAGGGCTGTCCTCAAGGAGCTGACATTCCTGTTGAGGATTAATCACTTATTTGCATGAAATGATGTAGGACTACATCATTAGCTACATCATTGTAGCTTTCAAATGAGTACAGATTAAAATATAACAAACACTATTAGACAAAAGGAATAATCATGAGAGACTTCTCCATGGAGAGAGAGCTGAGATTTTTATGGAAATAAGGGAGTGGAGAAAAAGGAAGGATTCGTTTGCCACTTGGGGAGTAGGGAAGAAAATTGTACTAGAAGTCAGAATTAAGAATGCTGGCCAGGTATGGTGGCTCACGCCTATAATCCCAGCACTTTGGGAGGCCAAGGCAGTAGGATTGCTTGAGCCTGGAAGTTCGAGACCAGTCTGGGCAATATAGTAAGACCTTGTCTCTATTAAAAAAAAAAAAAAAAAAAAAAAAACTAAAAAGTTAGCCAAGCGTTGTAGCACTCACTGGCAGGAGAATTGCTTGAGCCCAAGAGCCAGAGGTTGCGGTGAACCAAGATCAGCATCACTGCACTACAGCCAGGGTGACAGTGAGACTTTCTCAAAAAAAACAAAACAAACAAAAGTATTGCTTTGTGCTCTGACAATGCACTGTGCTATATAAAAGTCATATCTAAAAGAAAACAAAAAGAACCCTTAGCAATCATACTTGGCTAAAAGGAAAAGAGAGAGAGAAAAAAAAAAGCACAAACGAACTACCAAAATACTTTCAAAACTATTCAAACTGACTTTCTGAATATATCTAGGTTGCTAGTTTCATTGTTCAGAGTTTTCAGAATCACCGAATTCTACAGGAAGAACTTTAAATCCAGTGCTCTACTCTGCAGCCAATGTTTGAGTTGTTGCTACAACGTCCTGACAAATAGTTCTTCTACCTATGAGAGTAGACCTGCGCTGTCCAATATGGTATCTGGCCACAAATCATTATTTAAAATGTAAACTAAATAATATAAGAGATTCACTACTTTAATCACCTAGCCACATTTCAAGCACTCAACAGCCACATGCAGTTAGTGGTGGCCATAACGGGCCAAACAGAAATGGAGATTTTGGTCACAGCACTAAGTTTGATTAGTGCTGCAGCAATTCAAACCTTAAAGACTATCACAAAAGTACGCAAGGTGGCAATCAGAACAACTGGACCTAAGCTCCAGTTTTGCGATTTCAGACAAGTCAATTTAACCCTAAATTTCAGCTGTAAAATTTAAATAATACTATCTTATCCCCTAAGGAGTTGTTAGAAAACTCAAGTGAGCTGATATATTAATACATTAAAATATTCTGGCAACTACAAAGTACTATAGGATGTATAAGGTATTAAAATGATGATACAACACTGAACTTATTACACTCCACAAGGGGCTCACAGACTACTGAGGAGACAAATATGAAGCAAATAATTAAAATACATCACGTGAAAAAAAATACAACCAACATATGAACAAAAAAATGGTTTAACTTGGTATAGACTTTTAGTATAATTAGTAAACCAGAAGCCAAACTAGTCAAATTAACATTTTCAAATCTTATTTTGCAAAATTGTCATTAAAAGTTTACTGAAATGAAGTTTTGCACAATATCTGTTTGTGAAACTCATTGTATTTACCTCCACTAACAAATGAATTTTATCTCTTACTGTTACCTAGATATTTTTAAAATACACCAAGAAGAGGCCTTATAAAAAATGGATTTGAAATGCTAGAAAGTCATAAAAGGTGAAAAGAATGTTTTTGTTTTTGTTTTGAGACAGGGTCTTGCTCTGTCACCCAGGCTGGAGTGCAGTGGCGTCATCAAGGTTCACTGCAGCCTTGACGTACTGAGCCTAGGCTCAAGCGATCCTCCCATCTCAGCCTCCTGAGTAGCGGGGACGACAGGTGCACATCACTATGCCTGGCTAATGTTTGGATTTTTCTGTAGAGACAGGGTTTCACCACATTGCCCAGGTTGGTCTCAAACTCCTGGGCTCAAGCAATCTGCCTGCTTCTGCCTCCCAAAATGCTGGGATTCAGGCCTGAGCCAGGCCAAGAATGTTATTTTTTTAAAAAAATAGCTGCCAGGCCATTTTAAAAAATTGCTCCTTTCTTGAGGAGCAATTGGCAGTATGTACCAAAGAAACAAAGAAATAAATGTTCATGCCTATTTATCTGGTTAATTCCACTACAAGAAACATATGCCAAGGAAATTATCATAGATCCACCCAAAGGCTTCTGTATGATAATCACCATTATTACCGATAAAAATAAAAATGAAATGATCTAATGTTTAGATCATGAAACATGATCTAAAAATTAAACAGGAAATTGAGTAAATAATTATGGTACACTCATATAAATATGATAAAGCTATTAAAAATCACATTTTCAAACAATCATTTAAAACACAGTAACTTAATTATCTCAGTCAATAAATACTATGTGGCATCATTCTAGACACAGCAATGACCAAAACAAAGTTTCTTCCTTTGTGGAGCATTACAAAGTAGTCAAGGGATAAAGTGTTTGATAAAATATATATTAGAAAAGCAATAATCAAAACTATCAGTCTGGAGCCTGACATCAGCAAAATGGTGGAACAGGCTGCTACAATTTTTCTTTCCTCATGTAAACATAGACTAACGAGCCAAAACTGCCAGAATAATAACAAAAAACAAAAAGACAAATATTGTATGATTCCATTATATAAAACATCCAGAACAGGCAAATCCATAGAAACAGAAAGTAGATTAGAGGCAACCAGGAGCTAAAGGAAGAGATGAATGAGGAATTTAATGGTTACAAAGTTCTTGTTTGGGGATGAAAAAGTTTTTGAAATAGACAGTGGTGATGGTTGCACAACTTTGTATATGTAACTAATGCCACTGAGTTATACAACTAAAAATAGCTAAAATGGCAAATTTTATGTTATATATGTTTAACCACAATAATTTAAAAGAAAAGTAAATCACTACAATACCCTCCCTGCTAAAAAAATAAAGGAGCATTGTGAACAACTCTATCTCCACAGATTTTATAATTTGGATGAAATGGACCAACTCCTTGAAACATACGATCCAAAACTCAAAAAAGAAAAGGTCATCTGAATAGGGCTACATCTACAAAAAATTTTGAATCAATAATTAATAAAATTCCAAAATAGAAAGCCCCAAACCCAGATGGTTTCACTGGTGAATTTTACCAAACATTTAAGGGGAAAAAAAATGATACCACTCCTCTACAATCTCTTCTAGAAAATAGAAGCAGAGGGAACACTTTCTAATTCATTCTGAGGCCACAATTACCCTAATACCAAAACAAGGCAAAGACATTACAAGAAAGGAAACTTATAAACTAATATCTCATGAACACAGATGTGAAAACCCTCAATAAAATATTATCAAATCAAATCCAACAATATATAAAAAGAATTATTTACCACAACCAAGTGGGATTCATCCCAGGTATACAAGCCTGGTTTAACAATCAAAATCAATTAATAAAATCCTTCACATCAACAAGGTAAAAAAGAAAATTGTATGACCATACCAATAGATGCAGAAAAAGCATTTGACAATCCAACATTAATTTACGATAAAAACTTTCAGTAAACTAGGAATACAGGAGAACTTCCTCAATTTGATAAAGAACATCCACAAAAAAAGTTTCACCTAATATTATACTTAGTGATGAGAAACTACATGCTTTCCTCCTAAAACCAGGAACAAGACAAGGGTGGATTCCTCCCCCCATCACCGTTCTCATTCAAAATGGTACCTGAAGTCCTAGCTGATGCAGTAAGACAAAAAAAGGAAATAAAAGGTAAACAGATTGAGAAGGATGAAATAAAACTGTCTTGGTTTGAGTAGAAGAAAAAATATAAAACTGTCTTTGTTCACAGATGACATGATTGTCTATGTAGAAAACCCCAAAGAATCAACAACAAAAAAAATCTGAAACAAATAAGCAAATATAGTAAGACTGCAGGATTCAAAGTTAACATACAGGGCCAGCACGGTGGCTCACACCTGTAATCCCAACACTTTTGGAGGCCCAGGCTGGTGGATCACCTGAGGTCAAGAGTTCAAGACCAGCCTGGCCAACATGGTGAAACTCCATCTCTACTAAAAATACAAAAATTTGCCAGGTGTGGTGGCACACACTTGTAGTCCCAGCTACTCAGTAGACGGAGGCACGATAGCACCACTGTACTCTAGCCTGTGCAACAGTAAGACTCTCTCTCAAAAAGCAAATAAAAACAAAGTTAACACACAAAAGTCAAGTTCTTTCCTATAACCAACAATGAACAATTGGAATTTAAAACTAAAAAACACAATACAATTTAGGTTAGCACCCCCAGCTAAAAAAGAAAAACAAGAAATGCACAGGCATAATTCTAACAAAGTATGTATGAATATGTATGAAATCTTTGTGAAGAAAACTATAGAAAGCCAATGAAAACAATCTAAGAAGATCTAAATGAAATTCCATGTTCATAGACAGGAAGGCTCGATATTGTTAAGACGTCAGTTCTTCCCAATTTGACTAACAGATTCAATGCAAACTCAAAATTTCGGCAAGTTATTTTGTGGCTATAGACAAACTGACTCTAAAGTTACATGGCTGGGCATGGTGGCTCATGCCTGTAATCCCAACACTGTAGGAGGCCAAGGAGGGAGGACTGCTTGAGCCCAGGAGTTTGAGACCAGCCTGGGCAACAAAGTGAGACCCATCTCTACAAAAAAAAATTAAAAAAAAAAAAAAGCTGGGCATAGTGGCATGCCCCTGTGGACCCAGCTACTCAGGAAGCTGAGGTGAGAGGAACACTTGAACTCAGGCGGTGGAGGCTGCAGTGAGTCGTGTTTGTGCCACTGTACTCCAGCCTGGATGAGAGAGCAAGATCTCGTCTCCAAAACAATGAAAATCTAGGTGACCTTGGATTTGATGGTAACTTTTTGGATACAACACCAAAAGTACAATCCATAGGTGAGAAAAAGACTGATCAGTTGTACTAATTAAAAACTTCTGGCTGGGCGTGGTGGCTCATGTCTGTAAACCCAGCACTTTGGGAGGCTGAGGTGAGTGGATCACCTGGGGTCTGGAGTTCGAGACCAGCCTGGCCAACATGGAGAAACACCATCTTTCTACCAAAAAATACAAAATTAGCCAGGCGTGGTGGCGCATGCCTGTAACCCCAGCGACTTGGGAGGCCGAGGCAGGAGAATCACCTGAACCCAGGAGACGGAGGTTGCAGTGAGCCAAGAAATCACCACTGCACTCCAGCCTGGGCAACAAGAGTGAAACTCCATCTCAAAAAAACTTCTGCTCTGCTCTGGGAGACACTGTTAAAAGAATGAAAAGATAACTATTGACTGAGAAAAAATATTTGTAAGACACATATCTGATAAGGGACTGGTATCCAAAATGTGCGAAGAATTCTTAAAATTCAACAATAAGGAAACAAACAACCCAATTAAAAACTGGGCAAAAAAAATCTGAAGATATCCAACCAAAGAAAATATACAGATGGTAAACAAGTATATAAAATGATGCTCAACATCACATGTCATTAGGGAATAACAAATTAAGACAGCAATGAGATACCACTACACACGTAATGGAATGGCTAAAATCCAAAACACTGACAACACCAAGTCAGGAAAGGTGAAGCAACAGGAATTATCACTGGTTGTTGGTGGGAATTCAAATGGTGCAGCCAATTTGGAAGACAGTTTGGCAGTGTCTCACAAAGCTAAACATAGGCTTATCTCAGTCATGTCTCTAGGTATTTACCTAATTGAGTTGAAAAATTATGTCTATATAAAAATGTGCACATAAACGTATACAGCAGCTTTACTCATAATTGCACCAAACTGGAAGCAATCAAGAGTCTTTCAAAAGGTGAATGGCACCAGACAATGGAGTATTATTCAGTGCTGCAAAGAAAAGATCCAACAAGTCATGAAAAGACATAGAGGAAACTTAAATGAATATTACTAAGGGAAAGAAGCAAACTGGAAAGGTTACATATTATGTGATTCTAAGAAATGACATTCTGGAAAAGGCCTGACTACAGACACAGCAGAAAGATCAGTGGTTGCCAGTGGGGAGGAAGGAGAAGATGGGAATGAACAGGTGAAGCACAGAGCAAGAACAATTGTAGGGCAGTGAAACTATTCTGTACAATACTATACTGGCAGACACAGCACATTATGCTTTTGTCAAAACCCACAGAACTGTATAAAATGAAGAATGAATCCCAGTGTAATCTATGTACGTTAGTTAATAAAAAAATCTGTCAATATTGATTTGCCAACTGTAACAAATGTAACACACTGATGCAAGATGTTTTCAGGGGAAACAGGCCAGGTATGGTGATTCACACCTGTAATCCCAGTGCTTTGGGAGGCTAAGGCAGGAGAATTCCTTCGGACCAGGAGTTCAATATAGTGAGACTCAGTCTCTACAAAAAAAAAAAAAAAAAAAAAAAAGGTGTGGTGTGTGTCTGTACACCTAGCTACTTGGGAGGCTGAAGGAAGGAAGATCTCTCGAATCCAGGAGTTCAAGGCTGCAGTGAGCTGACTGTACAACTGCACTCCAGCCTGGGCAACAGAGCAAGATCCAGTCTCCAAAAATAATAATAAGTAAATAAACCAAGCCTATTAAAAAAATATGGAAAACTATTTAGGGGAGAGGGGGTATATGGGAATTTCCTGTATCTTCCATATAATTTTTCTGTAAACCTAAAACTGCTCTAAAATGTAAAGCCTACTCCAACTTCACATATACACACATACATATATATAAACTAAATTCACATTCTTTCTTTTAAGGTCAAATTTAGAAACTGCTTACCAGGGGTGACCTTTCCATATTTAGATAGTAGAAAAAAATATTTCTGCGCTCAGCTTACTTCTAGGTGCCAGCTTTCCAGGGGCCGAAAATACAGTGGTGAACAAGACAGAAAGGCCCCTGCTCCCACAGAACCTACATTTTAAAGGAGAGAGGTAAGAAATCATAGATATCAACATACAATTTCAGATTGATACTAAAAGTATTATTTTAAAAAAAAAGGAAAAATAGGGGAATGTGATAAAGAAGGACTTGGGGAAAGAGGCTGCTTTAGGACAGGTGGTGGGGAAGGCCCAAGTGAAGTGTTACAGCTGAGACCTATGTGACAAGAAAGCCTGTCACCAGATGATCTGGGGGGGAGTGCTCTCCTGTTCATGGAATAGGCAGTACAAAGCTCCTAAGACAAGAAAAGTTGAATGCCTTCAAAGAAAAAGACGGTGACTGCAGCAGTTTTGAGCGTACACCTCAGAAGCGTTTGCCAGTATCTAGAGGATCTCTCGGACTCTACCTTTGCCTTGAGAAGAAGAACATGACCAGGTTTGCTTGCTGGTCCCTGGAGGATGAGGGAGGGACCCGTGGAGCAGAGCCAACCAAGTCCAACCCCAATCAGTTAACCAATGACCTGCACATCCAGAGAGCAAGTAATTGCCACTGAAAATTAAGGACTGGAAATCTTTCTCTGTAAAAGACCAAAGAGTAACATCTTAGACTTTGCAGGCCATACAGTTTCTGTCTCAGCTATTTAATGCGGCCACTGTAATGTGAAAAGAGCCACAGACAGCATGTAAATAAACGCACATGGCTGTGGTCCAATGAAACTTAAATTACAGAAACTGACATTTAAATTTCACATAATTTTTTTTTTCTTTTTTACTCTATCCCTGTGGATTAGTCTGTTCTCCCATTGCTATAAAGAACTACCTAAGATTAAGTAATTTCTAATTAAAAGAGGTTTAATTGCCTCACAGTTCTGCAGGATGTACAGAAAGCACTGCTGGGAGGCCTCAGGAAACTTACAATCATGGCAGAAGGCAAAGGGGAAGCTGGCACATCATCTTACATGGCCAGAGGGAAGGAAGAAGAGAGCAAAGGGGAGGTGCTACACACTCTTTTTTTTTTTTTTCTTTTTTTTGAGATGGAGTCTCGCTGTGTCACCCAGGCTGGAGTGCAGTGCTAAGATCACAGCCCACTGCAACCTCCGCCTCCTGGGTTCAAGTGATTCCCCTGCCTCAGATTCCTGAGGAGCTGGGATTACAGGTGTCTGCCACCACACCCAACTAATTTTTGTATTTTTGGTACAGACGGGGTTTCACCATGTTGGCCAGGCTGGCCTTGAACTCCTGACCTCAGGTGATCTACCCACCTCGCCCTCCCAAAGTGCTGGGATTACAGGTTGAGCCACCACACCCAGCCGGTGCTACACACTTTTAAACAACCAGATCTTGGGGCAGGGCATGGTGGCTCACACCTGTAATCCCAGCACTTTGGGAGACCGAGGCGGGCAGATCACTTGAGGCCAGGAGTTTGAGACCAGCCTAGCTAACATGGTGAAACCCCGTCTCTACTAAAAAAATGCTGGGATGCTGGGCATGGTGGCGTGTGCCTGTAATCCTAGCTACTTGGGAGGCTGAGGCAGAAGAACTACTTGAACTCAGGAGGCAGAGTTTGCAGTGACCTGACATCATGCCATTGCACTCCAGCCTGGGCAACAGAGTGAGACCCTGTCTCAAAACAAATAAAATAAAATAAAAATAACCAGATCTGAGAATTCACTCACTATCACAAGAACAGCAAAGGGGAAATCCCCCCCATGATCCAATCACTTCCCACTATGCCTCTTCTCCCACTTTGGGGATGACAATTCAACATGAGATTTGGTCAGGGACACAAATCCAAACCGCATCACCTTGCCAAAGCAAGGCCTCAGAAAATTAGCAAAAAACTCAAAGTTGGGCTGGGCACAGTGGTTCATGCATGTAATCCTAGCATTTTCAGAAGCTGAGGTGCTAGGAATGCTTGAGTCCACGAGTTCAAGACCAGCCTGGGCAACACAGGGAGACACCCCCACCATCTCTACAAAAAAATGAAAAAATCATCTGGGCTTGGTGGCACACACCTGTGGTCTCAGCTACTCAGGAAGCTGAGGCAGGAGGATCTTGAGCCCAGGAGGCTGAGGCTGCAGTGAGCTGTGTTCACACCACTGAATTCCAACCTGGGTGACAGAGTGAGACCCTGTCTCAAAAATAAAACAAAAAGTCAGAGTTGTTCCTCTCCATGAAAATATTTATTTTTGTTTGTAGAGATGGGGTCTTACTATGTTGCTCAGGCAGGAGCATAGTAACACAATCTCGGCTTACTGAAGTGTCAACCTCCCAGACCTAAGCAATCCTCCCACCTTAGCCTCTGAGTAGCTGGGACTACAAACAGGCGCCACCATGTTGAGCTAAGTGGTTTTTTCGGTTTTGTTTTTTTGTTTTTTGCTTTTTTTTGGTAGAGATGGGGTCTCACTATGTTGCCCAGGCTGGTCTTGAACTCCTGGACTCAAGTGATCCTCCCACCTCAGCCTTCTAAATTGCTGGGATTACAGGCATGAGCCACCACACCCAGCCCCATGGAAATCTTAGTATAAGGCAAAAGATTTATGAAATCCGAAGAGAAACCACAGTATGAATTTCATATAATTTTCATGTTGTTGTGAAATATTAATTTTTAAAAACCACTCAAAAATGTAAACGTCATCATTAAATTACAGCCCACACAAAAACAGGTGGAGTCTGCTGCTCTCATTTTAAGCCAGCAATTTTGGGGATAGTTTTTTACAAGACATTTTCGCAGAAATAGTTACACAATACACACTCGTTACTTGATACAGGCTCTTCAGAGAAGTGGGTAGGGTGCTACATTTAGGGACATATATAAGACATTGAAAGGAGTCTGGACTTTCTATTATGTGCAACGGACATGATATAATCTGATTCACATTTTAAAAATGTACTCTGGTTGCAGTCTGGATAATGGATTATAATGGAGCAAGAGTGTTAAGAGATGACAGTGGCTTATATTTGTATTCGCATGATAGAGATACCATGTATTTCTTTTGTTTAACGTATGTTTCTTGTTAAATACTAGGAGCAGCAGTTCTCAAACTTTTTGGTCTCAGGACCCCTTTAAACTCTTAAAATTATTGAGGACTGGCTGGGTGTGGTGGCTCACACCTCTAAACTCAGCACTTTGGGAGGCCAAGGCAGGAAGATCACTTGAGCTCAAGAGTTCAGGCTGGGCACGGTGGCTTACACCTGTAAGCCCAGCACTTTGGGAGGTCGAGGCGGGCAGATCATGAGGTCAGGAGTTCAAGACCAGTCTGGCCAATATGGTGAAACCCCATCTCTACTAAAAATACAAAAATTAGCCAGGCATAGTGGCATGCACCTGTAGTCCCAGGTACTTGGGAGACTGAGGCAGAAGAATCACTTGAACACAGGAGGAAAAGGCTGCAGTGAGTTGAAATTGAGCCATTGCACTCCAGCCTGGGCAATAAGAGTAAAACCCTGTCTCGAAAAAATAAAAAATTATTGAGGACTCCAAACAGCTTTGAAAAATGTATATGGATTATATTTATTGATATCTACTGTATTAAAATTAAAACTGAGGAAAAATTTAGGTGCTCATTTAGGCTGGACACGGTGGCTCATGCCTGTAATTCCAGCACTTTGGGAGGCCGAGGCGGGCAGATCACTTGAGGTCAGAGGTTCGAGACCAGCCTGGTCAACATGGTGAAATCCTGTCTCTACTGAAAATACAAAAATTAGCCAGGTGTGGTGGCAGGCGCCTGCAATCCCAGCTACTCATGAGACTGAGGCAGGAGAATTGCTTGAACCTGGGAGGCGGAGGTTGCAGTGAGCCGGGACCATGCCACTGCACTCCAGCTGGGGCAAAAGAGCAAGATTCCATCTCATAAATAAATAAATACTCATGTAAAAATAAATAAACCCATTACAGGTTAACATTATTTCTCATAAATAACAACTATATTTTCAAAATTAAAAAAAGTGAGAAATGGTACTTAGTAATTTTAAAATCTCTTTAATGTCTATTTAATAGAAGACAATGTCTGTTCTGCATCAGTCTGTTGCAATGTCACATGTCCTATAGGCCTCAAGAAAACTCCACTGTGCTCTCATGTGAGTAAAAGGCAAATAATGTCCTAATATTATTACATAACTAGGTTTGACCTTAAGGATAACTGAAAAGGATCTTGGGGCCCCAGGAGTCCCCAAACTATACTTTGAAAACTGCTGGCAGCATAATAACTTACTTTTTTAAATTTTTTATTTTTTTATTGAGACAGGGTCTCATTTCATTGTCCAGGCTGGAATGCAGTGGTGTGATCTCAGGCTCACTGCAACCCCTGCCTCCCAGGCTCAAGCAGTCCTCCCACCTCAGCCTCCCAAGTAGTTGGGACTACAGGGGCATGCCACTATGCTGGCTAATTTTTGTATTTTTTTGTAGAGATGGGGTTTCACCATGTTGCCTAGGCTGGTCTCCCACCTTGGTCTCCCAAAATGCTGGGATTACAGGCATGAGCCACCATGCTCGGCCCATAATAGCTCACTGTTAAATGCTAGACTGTAAGTGATTTTGAAGAACTCTGACATAAGTTATTCTACTATATTCTATTATAAAGAAATAAAGAGACTTGTCCAAAGCCAAACAATAAGGCAGCAATAAACAATGCTAGCTGGGCATGGTGGTATACACCCATAGTACCAGCTACTCAGGAGGCTGACATCAGAGAATTGCTTAAGCCCAGGACTTTGAGGCTGCAGTTTGCTATGAATGTGTCTGTGAATAGCTATTGCACTCTAGCCTGGGCAACAAAGCAAGACCCTGTCCCAAAAAAAAACAAAAACAAAAAGCCTCTCTCTAAAAACAAAGACACTTTCCTTTCAGGTCTTTGTACAGTTATAAAAATCAATATTCAGTGCTCACTGATTCTGCTCCCAAATAGGCAAAGCAATCCTGAAAGACTGCAAAAAGAACTAAGCTTGAGGCATCATACCACCTGACTTCAAAGTATACCACAGAGCTACAGAAACTAAAACAGCATGGTGATGGTATAAAACAGACACAAAGATCAACAGAACAGAATAGAGAACTCGGAAATAAATCCGCAGATTTACAGCAAACTAATTTCTGACAAAAGTGCCAAGAACATACAGTGGGGAAAGGACAGTCTCTTCAATACATGGTGCTGGGAAAACAAGATTTCCATATGCAGAAGAATAAAACTGGACCCCTATCTCTCACCATATACAAAACTCAAATCAAAATGGATTAAAGACTTAAATCTAAGACCTGAAACTATGAAACTACTAGAAGAAAATAACTGGGGAAATTCAGGACAATTGTCTGGGCAAAGACTTCTTGAGTAAGACCTAAAGAGAATACACAGTCAAAGATAAACGGACAAATGGAATTGCATCAAGCTAAAAAGCTTCTGCACAGCAAAGGAAACAATCAACAAAATGAAGAGACTACCTACAGAATGAGAAAAATTACTTGTAAACTATTCATTTGACAAGGATTTAATAATCAGAATATATAAGGAACTCAAACAACACAACGGCATTAAAAAAAAACCCAAATAATCTGATTTTAATATTGGCAAAACATCAGAATAGACATTTCTCAAAAGAAGACACATGTAAGTGGCCATAGGTATATTAAAAAATGCTCAACATTACAAGTCATCAGGGAAATACGTAATTAAAACCACAGTGAGACATCTCACCTTAGTCAAAGTGGCTATTATCAAAAAGACAGAAAATAAGAAACACTAGCAAGGACTTGGTGAAAAGGCAATGCTTGTACTCTGTTAGTGGGAATGTAAATTAGTATAGCCACTATGGAAAACACTTTGAAGATGCCTCAAAAAACTAAAAATAGAACGACTGTATGATCTAGCAATCCCACTACTGGGTATAAACCCAAAAGAAAGGAAATCAGTGTATGGAAGAGATACCTACACTCCCATGTTTATTTCAGCACTATTCACAATGGCCAAGATTTGGAAGCAACATAAGTGTACATCAGTGGATGAATGGATAAAGAAAATTGTATATACACACAATGGGATATTATTCAGCCATAAATAAGAATAAAATCCTGTAATTTGCAGCAACATGGATGGAACCAGAGGATATGATGTTAAGTAAAATAAGCCAGGCTCGGAAAAACAAATTTCATTCACATTTCTCACTCAAATGTGGGAGCTAAAAAACTGATCTCATGGAGGTAGAGAATAGAATGGTGGTTATCAGAGTATGGAAAGGGTAGTGGGGGCAGTGGGGATGAAGAGTGATTGGCTAATTGGTACAGAAATACAGTTAGATAGTCCTAGTGTTCGACAGCACAATAGGGCAACTGAAAAATAGTTTATTGTAATATTTCAAAATAGCTAAAAATGAAGATCTGGAATGTTCCCAACACAAAGAAATGAAACATGGTTGAGATGATGAATATTCCAATTACCCAGATGTTATCATTCCCTTTTTTCTTTTTTTTTTCTTTTTTATTTTTGGAGACAGGGTCTCACTCTGTCACCCAGGGTGGAGCAGTGGCACAATCATGGCTCAAGGTAGCCTCAATCTCATGGGCTCCAGTGATCCTCCTACCTCAGCCTCCAGAGTAGCTGGGACTACAGGCATGTGCTACCACACCTAGCTAAGTTTTGTATTTTTTTGTAGAGATAGGGTTTCGTCATGTTGCCCAGGCTGGCCTTGAACACCTGAGTTCAAGCAACCCACCCATCTAAGCCTCTCAAAGTGCTGGGATTCAGGTGTGAGTCACTGCACCCAGCCTGATCATTACACATTGTATGCATGTATAAAACTATCACATGTACTCCATAAATGTGCATAACTATTATACAGCCATAATAATTAAAAATTAAAAGTAATTAATTTTTTAAATAGCTTGCTAGCTAGCCAAGGTGACACATGCCTACAATCCCAGCTATGGGGAGGCTGAGGTGGGAGGATCACTTGAGCCCAGGAGTTCAAGACCAGCCTGGGGAACATAGTGAGATCCTGCCCCAAAAAATAAAAATATTAAAAAAACTTATGGATTCTGAAACATTATACTTGATGTGGGATTTTCACCCTGTCTCCCATTGCCCATTTTCTCCCACCTGCAATTCATCTTCCACATTACCTCCGGAGCAACTGTTCTAAGCACAGATTTGATTTCATCACTCTTCCTTAAAATCCTTTCATGGTCCCCATTTACTTTAGGATGAATTCACACTTCTTAGCACCACCCAGCAGGCGAGTCCTAAACTGGCCCCTGCCTGCCTCTTCGGCTTCATTCCCCTGTCACTCCAAAGATGCTACAGCCCTTTAGAACTATTTTTGTTCTTAGAAGTTAATAATGTCTCATATCCATACCTTTACACCAATGGCATCTTTCCCTTAAAAAACGAAACAAACAAACAAAAACACTCCCCTTCCTTTACTCAGCCATCTCCTTCCAGATCAAGCTCAGGTGTCACACCATCTGAGAAAGTGTGCCCGACACCCATACCTACCTCTTCAACTGTATTCATCACATTTAAGTTTGCCTATTTGCTTGTCCATCTCCCTGTCTGGACTATGAGTTCCTCCAGAGCAGAAAGCAACCTAACTATCTTTGTGCGTCTTCTTCTTTTTTTTTTGAGACACAGTCTCACTCTGTCACCCAGGCTGGAGTGCAGTGGCACAATCTCAGCTCACTGCAACCTCTTCCTCCCAGGTTCAAGTGATTCTCCTGCCTTAGCCTCCCGAGTAGCTGGGATTATAGGCACCTGCCACCACACAACTAATTTTTGTGTGTTTAGTAGAGACAAGGTTTCACCATGTTGGCCAGGCTGGTCTCAAACTCCTGACTTCAGGTGATCCACCCACCTCGGACTCCCAAAGTGTTGGGATTACAGGCCTGTGCAACCATGCCCAGCCCTCTGTGTCTTTAGTCAGCAGCAGAGAACCTGGCTGATATAGTTTGGTTGTGTCCCCACCCAAATCTCATTTTGAATTGTAGCTCCCATAATCCCCATGTGTCATGGGAGGGACCTGGTGGGAGCTAAGCAAATCATGGAAGCAGGCTTTTCCCAAGCTGTTCCTGTGATAGTGAGTAAGTCTCACAAGATCTGATGAGAAAGGGCAGTTCCAAGAGGGCATCTGCACATGTTCTCTTGACTGCCGCCATGTAAGACGTGCCTTTGTTCCTCCTTCCCCTTTCACCATGATTGTAAGGCATCCCCAGCCACGTGGAACTGCGAGTACCTTAAACCTCTTTTTTCTCTTTTTTTTTTTTTTTTTTGAGACAGAGTCTTGCTTTTGTCACCCAGGCTGGAGTGCAATGACACGATCTTGGCTCACTGCAACCTCCAACTCCTGGGTTCAAGCAATTCTCCTGCCTCAGGCTCCCAAGTAGCTGGGATTACAGATGTCCACTACCACACTTGGCTAATTTTTGTATTTTTACTAGAGACAAGTTTTCACCATGTTGGCCAGACTGGTCTTGAACTCCTGACCTCAGGTGATCCGCCTGCCTCGGCCTCCCAAAGTGCTGGGATTACAGGCATGAGCCACTATGTCTGGCCTAAGCCTCTTTTTCTTTATAAACTACCCAGTCTCAGGTATTTCTTCGCAGCAGTATGAAAATGGACTAATACACTGGCCCAGAGAGAACACCTCCATAAGCCTGTCACATGAACAACTTCTGAAAATTTGCTTTAGAAGCATTATCTAATTTGGAATTAATGAGAGACAGAAATGAAGTGAGAAAATGAAGGGGGAAAAAAGGTATGTCAAAGGAAAAAGATAAACTAGAATCCTAAAAAATGAAGCAATTTTGGGAAGTAATCTTAAAGTGGGCAACATGAGTTTTAGTCTGATCGTAGAATGAGTTTCACTCCCTGAATGGGTGTGACCTGGTCTTTCTGAAAGATCACTTTTTCCTGTTTAATTTAGTACGCACATGAATCACACATAGGCTGACTAATCAACTGCTAAAGATTCTGCATCTGTATCACAAGATGAGAACCATCTAAAGAATGACAGAAATTTTAAAAAGATATATCGTGAATATATATAATCTATTATAGATACACCTGTTATATTTTAGAAGGAACTAGAGGAAGCCTACATATATTAATATACAGTACAAGCTATCTTAAATAAAGCACTTGCTCCCTCTGATTTCATAGCAATCATAACAAAGCACACCGAGGTAAAGAAATCACTGTGAGTTCTTCTGTTCCGTATTTAAGGAAAGATTAACAGGCATAAGCCCACAGGGTGGTCTCCTGTCCTGTCTTCATGAGCACAGCGGCCACATGGAAAACAATCCTGAGATGGGACAGCTGGCACTTAATTAGCTGAATATCTAGCACCAGGTTCTATACAAGATGTCTTATATACATTAGGCACCTCACTTAAACCACTCTTCCTAAGTTCAGTCACAATCAGCAACAAAAATAAATTTTGATGCTTGTAAGTATTCATTCAACAAATATTCACTGAAGACCTACAAGTAGGGTCTGTGAGAGCAAATGAACTTGTCTATCTCGCTTACTTTTATATCCCAAGATGTTAGTGGAGTGCTAGCACATAATGAAAGATAAGGACTGGAGGATTTTGCCTCCTAAGCCTCTTGCATCTGTCCATTTCTCTTCCTATGTCCTTCCACTGACCTAGTCCCAGGCCAGACCTGCAGATTAACTGCCCTGCAGTCATTCTTGCCCCTTCTAATTCTGGATTTCTCAACTTCAGCACTACCAACATTTTGGGCTGGATGATTCTTTGTTGTAGGGGCTGTCCTGTGCACTATAGGATGTTTGGCAGGATCCCTGGCTTCTACCCACTAAATGCCAGTAGCAGCAACCCCATGCCATGCCCAACCTGTATCAACCAAAAATGTTTCTAGACATTTGGCAAAATCGCATCTAGCTAAGAACCACTGTCCTAGAGTTGACTTGACCTCCTCTGTCCTCAGTCTCAGCAATTCTTACCCTTTACTGTTGAACTCAAACAGCATCAAGCAAGAAAGCATCTCCCGGCTGGGCGCAGTGGCTCACACCTGTAATCCCAGCACTTTGGGAGGCTGATGTGGATGGATCACCTGAGTCAGGGGTTCAAGACCAGCCTGGCCAATTAGTGAAACCCCATCTCTACTAAAAATTTAAGAAGTCGCTGGGCATGGCAGTGCAAGCCCGTAATCCCAGCTACTCAGGAGGCTGAGGCAGGAGAATCACTTGAACCCAGGAGGTGGAGGTTGCAGTGAGCCGTGATCGCAGCCATGGCACTCCAGACTGGGCGACAGAGCGAGACTCCGTCTCAAAAACAAAAGAAAAAAAAAAAAAAGCAAGCATCTCCTGATCCCCTGCCACCAGACCAAACTGATTCTCACTGCTGGTCTCTTCCACAATGATGCTCTATTTCTTTGCAGCATTTCTCACAATAGTAATGAAGTAGCAGTTAACGTCTGACTGCACCACCAGAATATAAGCTCCTTGTCAGCAGGAGCTGAGTCTGCTTTGTTCACTGCTGGATCCCCAGGGGTCTGGCACAGTACTCAAAAATTAACTACTAACTGAATGAATGAGGCAGTACTCTGCCAGGGCACAGGGATTTGAAGATAAGGAAGATTCCATCTTTGTGACCAGGATGCTGAGCACAGAAATAGCAAATAAGTTTCATCTCCCAGGCAAGCTCAATTAACTGGTACCCAAATTGAGAAGCTGTGCATGTAAAAATAAATTTCTTCTGAGGCAGCAAAATACAAGATACCATATTCCAAAGTGAAATGTTGGGCCAAGATATAACGTTTCTTAAGGAATAGTTGCAAACTCATCCAAATCATGGTAGAAAGGTCCAGGAGGTGGCGATCAGAGGAGGTTTTCACAAGCAGCTGGCATTGTGTGACTCCTGCTCCACCTCATTCAAGGGGGAGCAGTGGAAGTCTGTTTCCCACTTCCTTACGCCCAAGAAAAGGGCTCAACAAAATTACCAAGAGAACTCACTATGGGTCCATGAAGTTGGGCAGGTACCATGTCTGTGTAACACCTGAAAAATATAAAGGGCTGGCCGGCTAAGCTCTGAGGACAAGAGAGAAGTTGTCACTCTGCTGGAATCAGCCCACCCTCCCCTAGTCTGAGCAAAGAGTGTGGGCCACACACAACGGAGAACTAGCAGAAGGTCATCCTGGGTCTACTCATTGGGCAAAAGAGGCTGAAAAGAGAAGCTCCCATTATTATCAGATTCTTAGGATCTATGGAAGGAATAAGCAGCCAAATGGAACAAAGAGGCATTTGGTCTCATCAGGGGAAAAGCAAGTGACCACTCCTGAGCACGGTGGTGGCTGTGGTCTCTGAAGGATGCCCCTTGAAAACACTCAGGAGGGAATAAACTCTGACACCTGCAAATCCCAGAGAGCTCCTGCACTCATTCAGGAAAAAGTTTCCTGTTCTCATTTCCTTCCTTTCTTCCATGTGCTCCAACACAGGAGGGATCAGAAACAGGTTACAGAGCAGAAAGAGAAGCATCAAGTGATGAAAAGTGAGAAGATGCCTACTGTGGCCACCCTCCCTTCCTCAACTGCAGACTTTCTGCCTGCAGCAGGCCTGTACTGGGAGAGGGAACTTAGGCTTTAAGTTGTTATGCTTTAGGACGGAAGACTCTAATTGCTGAATTCACATTCTGTTCTATAGTGTGAAGTGACCACAGAAGTCTCAGGCCCACCTGAATCTTCATCCAGGGGCAGGAGCGCAAGACATCAGAAAGAGACAGGTGAAGATAAAGAATAAAGGGATTGGCTACACATCCCACAAGGTGTGCTCATTCAACATGACAATTACAGCCAGCTGCCCACCCAGCATCACTTATCTATTCTTCTTCCATAAAGGTACCTATCCCTACATAACAAATATTTGGAGACCAGTCCCCGGATTCAGAGGTAGGTCGGATTGGTCTAAAAGTAACCCCTTTCTCCTTTCAACAGATTTGCTTAAGAATGGCTCTATGAGCATAACCGCGACCAATGCCAGGAAAGGATTGCTGAGGTCCTGGGTCAAGTTATTCCTCCATCTTCTGAGAGTCCTCCCAAAAGCGGCAAGAACACCAAACTGTTAGAGAAATTATTCTGAAACTATGTCTGGGCTTAGGAAGGGAAAAGTGCCAGGATGAACAAGGCGGAGTCTCAGGAAGGCAGGAGGCCACGCATGCGGTGTAGGCAGCTGGTAGGAAGTGTGGCTCTAGAGCTTGTTGGAGAGGCAGCAGGCACGGTTAAGGCCAAGCACAGGGGCCCACATCTGTAATCCCAGCACTTTGGGAGGCCGAGACGGGCAAATCACTTGAGGTCAGGAGTTTGAGACCAGCCTGGCCAACATGCTGTAACTCCGTCTCTACTAAAATTACAAAAATTAGCCAGGTGTTGTGGTGGGTGCCTGTAATCCCAGCTACTCGGGAGGCTGACACAAGAGAATCACTTGAACCCAGGAGGTGGAAGTTGCAGTGAGCTGAGATTGTGCCACTACACTCCAGCCTGGGCAACAGAATGAGACTCTGTCTCAAAAAAAAAAAGTCAGGTTAAGTTTTTCTCTCACAATGTGATAAAATTCATTAACAAAATGAACAATATTTAGATCTCAAGAGAAAGACCAAATGCAATTATCAAATCACCATATTAAGTTAAAGGTGTATATTTGATCATTACTAAAAGATTTATAAGGGCACACTTGGGCTGTGTTTAACAAAGCTCCATATTAATATATCCATGCAAGAAAACAAGTTTCATAGATAATTAACCAGATATTAAAAATAGAAACAACCCACTTTACAACTTCTAGAGCAAGGTAGAGGGCTAACAGCTATCACAGACACAATGTCAACAGTAAAGTCAGGGAAAGGAAATGGGTTTTGACTGAAGCCAGTGTCTTCAAGACATCTGTTGTTCCTGCTCTTCTTTGGGTAACAGCCTCGTGATTATCTTCTGGGGCTCTCCTCTCAGTTCATGTGGTTCAGCTGAGACGGATAGCCCCACCCACTCCCCTATTTCTGGAGATGATCCCAGTGGTTAACAAGGGTATAACAAGGACACTCATTCCTCTGGCTAGGCAGACAGCCCTGAGTCTAGTTGGCACTAATGAGAAAGAAAAGCTTTCTGCTGCAGTTACTGAACTGGTAGAACAGAAGCTGGGGTTGCCAGCAGCAATCTTTGTTCTCATATGAGGAGAGCATGCTGAGAAGCAAACTAAAAGAGGGGAAGGCAGAGGTGAGGAACAGGGACAAAAAGAGATTCCTGGTGACATCATTTGAGCACCTCGATCCACTCCTGCCAGAAACTTCACCATATATATTTTTGTTGTTGTTGTTGTTAACCTTTTTGTTTGTTTTGTTTGAGACAGAGCCTCACTTGTCGCCCATGCTGGAGTGCAGTGGCACAATCTTGGCTCACTGCAACCTCTGCCTCCGGGGTTCAAGCAATTCTTCTGCCTCAGCCTACCAAGTAGCTGGGACTAAAGGCACGCACCACCACGCCCAGTTAATTTTTGTATTTTTAGTAGAGACATGGTTTCACCATGTTGGCCAGGCTGGTTTCGAACTCGCCTTGGCCTCCCAAAGTGCTGGGATTACACATGTGAGCCACCACACCTGGCCTCATCCTGTATTTTTCAATTATCCCCGTTAATAAACTGGCTAATAATAAACTAGTTAATAAGCTAGGTGTGAGTTGGGAGTCTGTCACTTGCAATCTAGTGCTGTTAACTAATTCCAGCAGCAATGTTAAACCATCAGTAATTCAAAAAGAAAAAGCAATCACAAACTTTTCTGACATTACCAACTTTATGCTAAAATTACTCCCACCACTTCCTAAAAAAATCTTTCCTTGTCTCTCTTCTGTTTAAACTCCTACTTGTACATGAAGCCTCCCTAAAGCTCATGCCTCCCTGTAAAGGTCTTGGAACTGCCTCGAGGATGTTTCAACCCACAATATTCTTCTGTCTTCTGACTTTCTAAGCAATTGTTGTGTACCAACTCCAGCATTCAATTGCTTATTCCCCTGTGTTGTTACTCAGTCCTCATACATATATCTCAGCCTCATCTCAACTAAAGGATAGCCAAAGGCATGAGCTATAATTGTTTGTATCTCTGACAGCATTTTCCACTGTATATTCTAACAACAGCATCTTCCACTGTACAGTCTAACAGGTCTCAGGTTTTTAGAGAAAGTTACCAGAGCAGGAATGATTCTCAGAACATGAAAAGGTTCAAGTTATAATCTGATCAATCACATTTGAGAAATAAAAGGGAACTATAAACACTGCATCAGAGCAAAAAATTTGCCTTTACTTGAAATAAATTTGAAATGATGTCAGTTAAGATCAACCCAATTCATCGATCCATTCATTCGTGCACCAGTCAAGTATTTATTCAGCATCTACTGGGTACCAATCACTTTCTAGTTGCTAAGAATACAGCAGAGAATAAGACAAGGTCCCTAGTTTGATAGTTAGCTGGCCTATGTATCTCTCTCAAACCCCCCCAAAGAAAGAGACCTTTTAAAAAGGCTCTGTGTGGCCATTGGCATTTTCTCTCTAGTATAAAATCCATTACATTGTAATTCATGCTTCTCATGTGAAGCATCCAATAAATGTGTATTCACAGAACATTAAAGCTAAAATGAGGCCCTTAGAAATACAGTCTCATAGTTTTAAACTTTTTTTTTTTCTTTTTTTAGAAAGAGACCTTTTAAAAAGGCTCTGTGTGGCCATTGGCATTTTCTCTCTAGTATAAAATCCATTACATTGTAATTCATGCTTCTCATGTGAAGCATCCAATAAATGTGTATTCACAGAACATTAAAGCTAAAATGAGGCCCTTAGAAATACAGTCTCATAGTTTTTAAACTTTTTTTTTTTTCTTTTTTTTTGAGACAGAGTCTCACTCTGTAGCCCAGGCTGGAGTGCAGTGGCGCGATCTCGGCTCACTGCAAGCTCCGCCTCCCGGGTTTACGCCATTCTCCTGCCTCAGCCTCAAGAGTAGCTGGGACTACAGGCGCCCGCCACCACGCCTGGCTAATTTTTTGTATTCTTTAGTAGAGACAGGGTTTCACCGTGTTAGCCAGGATGGTCTCGATCTCCTGACCTCGTGATCCGCCCGCCTCGGCCTCCCAGAGTGCTGGGATTACAGGCGTGAGCCACCGCGCCCAGCCTTAAACATTTTTTAAACAATGAAACTTTCCCCATCCTCTGAAAAAGAAATTTACACAAAACAGAGAAGAGGGGCTACTCCCAACCCACAAGATGGCTGGGAGATACTCAGTTTGGGAACCACCGAGAAGCAGGCCAGACAGTCCCTGACTCTCAGGCCAGGCCTCTTTCTACTTCATCTATTTGTTGCCTTTGGCCAAGAACACACTCAAATATATCTGTTTAATGAGTGAACTAATCAAATACAAACATAACTAATTTCTTGAAATAAGGCCAGTATGAGACACTGGTCACCACTGAGGCTGAACATAACTCGAGCTAGACCCCGTTTTCAACTCTCCTTTTCACAGAAAATAACTCATTGATTCAAAATGGCAACAGAAAGCAGGAAAGCGAAAGGGAGCAGAGAGGTCAGGAAAACATTACTATTCGTTACTAGCAGACTCTGTGTGAACCTATTTTGCTTCTTTATGTAAGTTAATTCTTGGATATTTGTTTCCATATTTGGATATTTGTTTTCATACTTAGTGCACAAAGGAAGTGATATGCTATACATATACCATACCCCCACACAGATACACACATACACAGTGATCTACAATCCTCTATTAGTAATCCTGAAATCCAAAATGCTCTGAATACTGGAGGGGCTTCTAACTTTTTGTTTCTCATTTTAATTTTATTTTCTGATTTTAATTTTTTTTTTTTTCAAAACAGACCAGTACTAACTAGAGATCTTTTTGTACCTTATTTGGCAACTAAACTTGACCTGCCCTGTACTTATTTGGTGGCAAAATGACCTAAACTGACTTGAGGCTATGTATAGTCTGTATTTTCCTGAGTGTGAGGAATTGTGGACTTGCATATAAATGGTTCGATTAAATAATGATGGCCCTGAAATAAATTTTAACTCAAAAGCACGTTTTAAAATCTATACAGTAGCAACTAACAGAGGACAAACTATTTAAAAATTGGAAGTTTCTAAGCTAAAAAGGATCTTAAGAGCAGTCAATCTAGTAAACCCATTTGTGGAGCTAACAAACTTACAACAGTCTGATACCTGCTACCTACAGCCCAAGGTAATGCATTTTTGTGACCACTAGTCCCCATTCTGAGGGCTCTCCCTGTAGGAGTTTTTTTTTGTTTGTTTGTTGAGACAGGGTCAACCAGGCTGGAGTGCGTGGCACAATCATAGGCACTGTACTTCAAACTCCTGGGCTCAAGCAACACTCTTGCCGCAGCCTCCTGAGTAGCTGGGACTACAGGCATGTGCCACCACACCTAGCTAACTTTTTTTATGTATTTATTTTTGAGACAAGGTTTCACTCTGTCACCCTGACTGAAGTGCAATGGTGTAATCACGGCTCATGCAGCCTCAACCACCAGGGCTCAAGTAATCCTCCCACATCAGTCTCCCAAGCAGCTGGGACTACTCTACTTTTTTTGTAGAGACAGGGTTTCACCATGTTGCTCAGGCTGGTCTCAAACTCCTCAGCTCAAGCAATTCTCCTGCCTCAGCCTGCCAAAGTGCTGGGATTATAGGTGTGAGCCACCACGCCCAGCCTTTATTTTTATTTATTTTTTTTTTTTGTAGAGACAGAGTCTCCTTTGTTTCCCAGGCTAGTCCAACGCCTGGCTTCAAGCAATCCTCCAACCTTAGTCTCCCAAAGTCCTGGGATTAGAGGCGTGAGCCACCTCACCCAGCTTGTTTTTATTTCATACTTCCTTCCCTCAATTCTACTTCTCAAAGTTTGGATGAGTACAGAAAAGGCTTATCAAAATACAGCATCAAATACCTGTTATATTGAGAGGAGGAGAAGAAGATAACAAATTCACAGTTAATGATCTTCTGAGGGCCAGGCACGGTGGCTCACATCTATAATCCCAGGATTTTGGGAGGCCAAGGCAGGCGGATCACCTAAGGTCCAGAGTTTGAGACCAGCCTGGCCAACATGGTGAAACCCCGTCTCTACTAAAAATACAAAAAAATTAGCCTGGCATGGTGGCGGTCACCTGTAAATCCAGTTACTCAAGAGGGTGGGGCAGGGAAAATGACTTGAACCTGGAAGGTGGAGGTTGCAGTGATCTGAGATCACCCCACTGCACTCCAGCCTGGGCAACAGAGTGAGACTATCTCAAAACAAAAAACAATGATCTTCTTAGTCCAAAAGGACTTACAATTAGTGAGCTTACAATCCAGTACAATTAGTGAGATTATTAACAAGTCGGTAATATTAACTATATGATCAAAGTATTTTGATTCAAGGATATATTTCAAAATAAGGTTTAAGGACATAAAATAGTTGAAAATATAATAGCAGCAGTAGCCATGACCATTTAATGAGAGTCTGTTATGTATTAGGAACTGTGTGAGGTGCTTTACATACAGGTCTTACTTAATCCTCATTATCAACCCTGCAAGGAAGGTATTCTTGCCTCTGTTTCAAAGATGAGGAAGCTCAGAGAGGTTAAATATCCTTCCCAAGATCAGACAAGGAACAGCCTGGGCTGTTTGAGAAACCATAAAAAGGGGTGCTTGAGAGCACAGCTTGGGCCGGTCGTGGTGGCTCATGCCTGTAATCCCATGGGAGGCCAAAGCGAGCGAATCACGAAGTCAGGAGTTCGAGACCAGTCTGGCCAACATAGTGAAACCCCGTCTCTACTAAAAACACAAAAAATTAGCCGGGTGTGGTGGTGTGCGCCTGTAATCCCAGCTACTCAGGACGCTGAGACAGGAGACTCACGTGAACCCAGGAGGCAGAGGTTGCAGTGAGCCGAGATTGCGCCATTGCACTCCAGCTTGGGTGACAGTGTGAGACTCCGTCTCAAAAAAAAAAAAAAAAAACCACAGCTCAGAGCCAGCCTGCCTTGGTTTGAAGCCCAGCTCTGCCACGAATTGGCTGGATTAAGTCATGCAAATGCCTCCATTTAATCACCTATAAAATGAGTATAATAATAGTACCTATCTCGCAGGGGTGATGTTGAGGATTAAATTAGTTAATATTTGTAAAGCAATTAAGAGAGTGCCTGACACCTGTTAAGACCAATATACATATTAGCTATTATTATGATTATTATCAACTGGAAGCAGCATTCAAGCCCAAATCTGCCTAACCATGCAGCTCCTCTTTTCCACTATGCCTTACAAGTTAACCACAGGCCAGCTGCCTGCACCTCTCATGGCACCTGTTGGCATTGTCTACCTCTCATTTCTCTTGTCTGTTCCAAACCTTATGATCTGTGGCCATTTCAATACTACAACAAAATGTCTCTCTTTTGGTAAACAGCCAGGCATGGAATGAAAGCAAAAGGAAAAGGATATAAAATGAAAAATTCAGGCCAGGTGTGGTGGCTTACACCTGTAATCCCAACACTTTGAGAGGCCGAGGCAGGCAGATCACTTGAAGTCAGGAGTTTGAGACCAGCCTGGCCAACATAGTGAAACTCCATCTCTACTAAAAATACAAAAATTAGCTGGGCATGGTGGTACGCGCCTGTAGTCCCAGCTACTCGGGAGGCTGAGGCAGGAGAATTTCTTGAACCTGGGAGGTAGAGGTTGCAGTGAGCCGAGATTGAGCCACTGCACTCCAGCCTGGGGAACAGAGCAAGGATCTGTCTCAAAAAAAATAAAATGAAATGAAAAATTCTAACACCTGATGCCTTTAAGTCACCTTCACACTGCATAGGACTTAATAAACAGTTAACTCAAAATTAATCAAGGCCAAAAAATCACACAAAAGCAATAAGGCACCTAACTACCCACAGATACATTAAGTTGCAACACATGAAACAAAGACTAGCAAGTGCTATGATATTCATTAGATAGTCCACACTTACACATCTGGAGCTTTCTCTCTTGAAGTCTTTGTTTGAGGTAAAGACTTCAAGCAAATGTATACTATAGCATTTCTAAAAACTACTCTGTTAATTTTAAAACCTTTTGTAACCTCCTACCAAATAAAAGAAAAAGAAAAAAATTAAAACTAAGAGACAGATTTCAAACCACTTGAAAATACAGCTTTTCTCCCAGTTGCTAAAAGTGGCATTCTTGGGCCAGGTGCGGTAGCTCATGCCTGTAACCCCAGCACTTTGGGAAGCCAACAAGGAAGGATCACTTGAGCCCATGAGTTCCAGATCAACCTGGGCAACATAGGGAGACCTCCGTCTCTATTTTTAAAAAAGGTAGGCGGGGGGAGCAATATCTAAAATCACATACATGCCTTCTTTCAGTTCTGACTTGCTCATAGTCTCTGTACACGTTTATGATAAAGAATACTGTATTTGGCCGGGCGCGGTGGCTCACGCCTGTAATCCCAGCACTCTGGGACGCCGAGGCAGGGAGATCGCCTGAGCTCAGGAATTCGAGACCAGCCTGGGCAACATGGCAAAACCCCATCTCTAATGATGAAAAAAAAACATACTGTACTGGGGCATCGCGGGGCATGGCGAGGGCAGCGCAGGGTCGAGGCGCCCGGTCCAGGCGGCGGCGCCGCTACTCACCTCTCCGAACTGGAAAGCGGAGACGATGGTGACAACGACGCCCACGAAGCAGACGTAGAGCCCATACCTGTGAGACAGGCAGGTATAGGTCTGTCTCTGCAGGAGCTTGAGCAGCATCACCTCGGCCGCCGCCACGCCACGCCCCGAGGAGCCTGAGCCGCCGCCGCCGCCTCAGCTAGCCGCCATTCAGGGGCCCCGGTCTGCCCGCCGCGCGCAGGTCACAGCCTCCGGGCGCCGCTCATTGCAGCTCCGGCGACCGACGCCCGCTAGGCTCCGCGCCGCGGCCGCCGCTTCCGGGAGCCGGGAGCCCACGCCCTC
>NW_016811065.1:81344-85633 GCF_001698545.2 Rhinopithecus bieti
AGGCGGACCTGCGGCCGGCGAGGCGGCCGGCGCCGCCCGGGTCTGGCCGGGGGAGAGGCGGCGGCGGCTGGGTCTCCAGCGCCACCTGGAGGAAGGAGGGGCATGGGGCAGGCGCGCGCCCTCCCCACCTGCGCATGCGCAGCGGGCCCTGAGGGCTGGGCTGGGCTGGGAGAGGCGGAGTTGAGCTGAGCTGGCATCCACTTACCCAGTTGGGCAGGCGACCAAGAGAAAACTGCCCCCTGTGTCGAGACTGTGCCATAGACGGTACTATAATGCCATGAATATTTTTGTGCATAAAACCTTCTCTGCATTTAGCATTCTCTGCAGAGTGCTAAAAGGAAATGTTGTATGTGGCTCCTTTCCTCCAACCCCCCCAACTATATTGTTTGAAAGAGGAAACCTTTGGGTTAAATCTGCCAAAACAGATTTTCATTCATTCATTTATTCGTTAAATATGTAATTTGTGCCTGGTGGGTGGCACAGTGCTTGGTGTCAGGTATTCAAAAATGAACTAGACTTGGTCACTGTTCTCAGAGACTCTAGTGGGGGAGATAAACATGTAAACCACTAAATACAAGAGTTGTTATGATAGAAATCATGCGATGAACTGGAGGGGAACCAGCTCAGGGGTGGCCAGGTAATCCAACTTTGACACCAGGTTTTCCCACAAGATCCTTTCCTTGGTGCCTGTGATTTACAAAAGGGAGATCTTTTTCTTAATCCCAATGCACCCTAGTTAATAAGATTTTTTTCCTAGTCACCCTGGGAAACAATACACTTATCTAATGTTGCCATGATTCAAAGCATTTTAAAAAATATCTTGGGAACCAGCTTTTCAGGAAATACTCAAATTTTTACCCTCAACTTGATGATCAGGTGGAATTATCAGACTTGCAAAAGGGATTAGCTTCACTCCAATCCCAGGCAAGATTTTTACACTTTGCTGTCACTTCTTTTAATCCTTCTTTTAAAAAAGATGATTGATATATGCTATATGTACATGGCAAAAGATTATTGCAGTTGTACAAGACACATATAGTTCTGAGGTCTTTTCAAGCATGATAACAGATCTGAGGACTTAATCAGAAGGGGAAAAAAAGCATGGTAACAGATATAAAAACATCTGCCACTCAACAGGACTCTCAGTATAGTGGCCAACATTTATGTAGCATCTACCATGTGCCCAGCTCATCTAATCCTCACAACAATCTTGTGATGGAGATACCATTATTATCCCCATTCTACAGATCAAGAAACTGATGAAAAGAAGTAACTGTCTAACATCACACAAATAGTAAATGACAGAATTGATATTTGAACCAGTTACTTAGGCTGTAGAACAGGGCCAAGATTAGGGGAAGGTATGGTGAAATGAGTCATGCAAGTTTGGAGTCAGATTCTGTCTTTGTTTATAGTTTTGATATTGGGGCCCGGTGCGGTGGCTCATGCATGTAATCCCAATACTTTGAGAGGTCAATGTGGGAGGATAGCTTGAGCCCAGTAGTTTGGGAGCCCAGAAGTTTGAGACCAGCCTGGGTAACACAGACCCTGTTCCTATTAAAATAAAAAAAATTTAAAATGTAAAATAAAACATAAAGTTTGGGTATTTTGCTTTTCATGGATATTCTTCAGTAATTTTTTTTTTTTTTAGGTTTTGGGTTTTTTTTTTTTTTTTTTTTTTTTTAGACATTCACAAGTCTTGTTCTGTTGCCCAGACTGGATTGCAGTGGCGTGATCTCAGCTCCCTGCAACCTCCGCCTCCTGGCTTCAAGCAATTCTCCTGACTCAGCCTCCCGAGTAGCTGGGATTACAGGCACATGCCACCACCCCTGGCTAATTTTTGTATTTTTGGTAGACATGGGGTTTCAGCATCTTGGCCAGACTGGTCTTGAACTCCTGACCTCAAGTGATTCACCCGCCTTGACCTCCCAAAGTGCTAGGATTACAAGCATGAGCCACTGCACCCAACCATTAATTTTGATTTTTTAAAAATATTGCATTAGGCTGGGAGTGGTGGCTCACGCCTGTAATCCCAGCAATTTGGGAGGCCGAGGTGGGTGGATCACCTGAGGTCAGGAGTCTCAGACTAGCCTGACCAACATGGAGAAACCCCATCTCTACTAAAAATACAAAATTAGCAGGTCGTGATGGCACATGCCTGTAATCCCAGCTACTTGGGAAGCTCAGGCAGGAGAATCGCTTGAACCTGGGGGACAGAGGTTGTGGTGAGCCGAGATCACATCATCGCACTCCAGCCTGGGCAACAGGAGTGAAACTCTGTCTAAAATAGATTTTAATGCCATATGTATATATGTGCCATATATATATACACATAAAATGCCATATATATAACATTTAATGCCATATATAGAACATTATATTGCTATATATATGTATATAATTAAAATATTATTGCTCTTGATGAGTGAGTTTTTTGGAGTTCCCTCAGATTTTGCACCCAAGACAAGTGCCTCACTGTCCTCACTCTAGTCCTGGTCTTGCCTAGAACCTGTCCTCCTTAAAAAGTATGCTTTGTTGTAGCACAAATTACACTTAAATTTTTTCCTTTATCTTTAGGCTCCAACCAGACAGCCTCAAGGGAGGTCAGGAGCATTGTCTAAGTCCCTTCTTCCAGAGAACTTGCTCTTGTTCACTCCCTTTTCCCCCTCCTCAGGCAGTGTGGTTGAACTTGAGTAAAATAAATATGGGTACAATATAATACCCTGTAGTAGCTACCTTATACAGTTAGGAAGGTTATGTAAAATAACACATGAAAATGCTCAAGTGCCTGGGACATTTTTAGTGTTGGAAAAATTTAAGGAAAGAACATTTAGCCTTGTTCTGAAAGCAACGAGGTTTTCAGCGGAGAATTAACTGATTAAACATGCACTTCAAGAGCATTAGTAGTATGTAAATCCGTAATTTGTCAAAATTATTTTTTTTAATTTTTTGTAGAGACAGGGCCTCAGTATGTTGCCCAGGCTGGTATTGAACTCCTGGGCTCAAGCAGTCCTCCCACTTTGGACTCCCAACATGCTGGGAGCCTCCTCACCTGGCCTGGAAATGATTTTAAACTCTCCACATCTGAACAGTGGAAAAATACGCAATAGCATCTCATTTATCTGGAAATCTTTTATCTGGCAACCTAAAAGAGCCAGAAAAGCCAAAAAAGCAAAAAGGACTCCCAGGAACCCAATGAAACCCCCGAGTTGTTTTTGTTTTAGAAGAACTCCACAGTCCCTCTCTCAAAATCTGATAAATGTAATTCCGAGAAACTTGTTATCTGGGTTCTCAGTCCATAGCAGATAAATAAATAAATAAAGAGCTCCCTTTCCTGCCTTTCCCCCAAACGTGAATTAACTAGAGAAAAAAAGGAGAGAGAAAATATTTTTTAAAAAAGAAGTCAAATGAATTCCAAAAGTGTAATCATCTTCACATCAATGATGTAGATATCTGTAAGAGCAGAGAGATACAGTGAAGGCACAGTATCTCCAAATACAGTAGGCTAATATGGCATATAGTGGTGAGCACAATCTTTGAGAAAAGTTTAAGTAATGGTTAGTGTTTATTCAGCATTTGTGAATGAATGCTTTGTGCTGGGCATTTTATTGGACATTGAGTCTATCTCGTAGTGACTTAGGTACCCCAATACTTGGGTACCAAGAAAGACGTGGTCCCTGCTTTTGTGGGATTTACACTCTGGAGGGGCACATATATATTGGGTTAGTATTGTGAGGGGCACTAACCTTGCCTGGGAGGTCAGGGATGGCTTCCTGGAGGATGTGATGCTAAAGATTGAGCTGGAGGACTCAAGATGTGAGGTGGGGAGGGAACTACATTCCAGGCAAGGCTGGCCACATGAAAGACTCTAATCTAAGCCAAGAAGGGCTGGAGATGCAATGAGATGGAACTAGAGAGTCTGGCAGGAACTTAAAGGCCATAGCAAGAATGAAAGACCTTATCCTAAAGACAATGAAGAATTGAAATAAAATCTAACAAATGACACAATCAGATAATGAATTTCAAGAGTTATAACTGTGGTGTGGAAAATGTATTGGAGGGGACCTGAGGAGTTGAAATGAGACCAGTGGCAGTAGAATTGCCAGATAAAATAACCACTTAAACATGAATTTCAGATAAGCAGCCACATACATTTAGCATAAGCAAATCCCATGCAATACTTAAAAAACTTTATTTAGGCCGGGCGTGGTGGCTCAAGCCTGTAATCCCAGCACTTTGGGAGGCCGAGACGGGCGGATCACGAGGTCAGGAGATCGAGACCATCCTGG
>NW_016811065.1:86210-92115 GCF_001698545.2 Rhinopithecus bieti
AAAAAAAAAAAAAAAAAAAAAACTTTATTTACTTGAAATTCACATTTAACTGTGTGTCCTGTATTTATTTATTTATTTTTTGAGACAGAGTTTCGCTCTTACTGCCCAGGACAGAGTGCAATGGCATGATCTTGGCTCACTGTAACCTCCGCCTCTCGGGTTCAATCGATTCTCATGCTTCAGCCTCCTGAGTAGCTTGGATTACAGGTACCCACCACCACACCTGGCTAATTTTTTGTATTTTTAGTAGAGACAAGGTTTCACCATGTTCACCAGGCTGGTCTTGAACTCCTGACCTCAGGTGATCCAACTGCCTCAGCCTCCCAAAGTGTTGGGATTATAGGCATGAGCCACCGTGCCCAGCTGTGTCCTGTATTTTTATTTGCTACAGATGTTCTGAGCCACTCTTGACCAGGCATGGGAGTTCCTTTCCCTTGGCCCAAGCCAGTGCCTAGAAAGTGTATCAGAGTCAGGGATGAAGTATTAGCCTATATATCCCCTTGTCCGCAGATGTAAAACAACATTCTCCAGTTAGCTTCAGCAATATTAAAGCTGATCCTCATCTGTCTGTATCTTGCATGATCTTCTCAGTTGGTTCAAAACTCAGGAGACAATGAGAATGCTTTTATGTATTGGACCCTAAAACATCTCCCATCTTTGAGTCTCCCTTTGCTTAGCCAGGGTGAAAACTGAACATCCAAAGTAAACAATCTTGCTCAAACAGAGACCTTTTCTCCGAGGCCTATACATATTTTGTATATAGAAATAGTGTGCTTCAAAAGCCTCACCTTGAGCTCATAAGAAAAGTAAAGAGCTTTAAGTAGCTGATTAAAGTGAAAATACCTCCCGTTAAGTCTATATTTAATTGAGTCCTTGCTTTATTAATAATAATAAGATAAAATGTTCATGTTGTAAATGCTTTCCTTTTAAGTTCTAGGCTTGAAAACCTTGCTTGTTCCCAGGAAACGTATTTTGATTTTATTCCCTCCCTTAGTGTATATTCATTGACATGTAAGTTGTAAGTGATCCTATTCCTTTCTTTAGTCTAAGAAAGCCAGACAGTCATAAAAAAGAATGAAATTATGTCCTTTGCAGCAACATGAATTGAGCTGGAGGCTATTATCCTAAGTGAACTAACTTAGAAACAGAAAATCAAATGCTGCATGTTCTCATTTATAAATAAGTGGGAGCTAAACAATGGGTACACATGGACATAAAAATGGCAATATTAATAATAAACACCAGGGACTCCGAAAAAGGTGACAGCTGGGGAGGATAAGAGTTGAAAAATTACCTGTCAGGTACAATGTTCACTATCTGAGTAATGGTACACTAGAAGTTCAATCTTTACTAGTACTCAGTATACCTGTTTAACAAACATGCATGTGTATCCCTTCAATCTGGAATAAAATTAAACACATTCTAAAAGAAAGTGAGGATGGCTTTTAATTTTGCAAACTAGTGCAAACAAAATATTAAGTAATTTAACTGTTTCTGATAGAATTTTTTTTTTTTTTTTTTTGGTGCCAGAGTCTCACTCTGATGCCCAGGCAGGAGTGCTTTGGCACGGTCTCTGCTCACTGCAACCTCCACCTCCTTGGTTCAAGCGACTCTCCTGCCTCAGCCTCCCAAGCATCTGAGATTACAAGTGTCTGCCACCATGCCTGGCTAATTTTTGTACTTTTAGTAGAAACAGGGTTTCACCATATTGGCCAGGCTGGTCTCGAACTTCTGACCTCAGGTGATCCACCTGCCTCGGCCTCCCAATGTGCTGGGATTATAGGCATGAGCCACCACACCCAGCCTCTGACAGAATTTCCAGAGCCAACTCTATGGCCATACCTCCCTGAAGGCGCCCAATTTCATCTGATCTCCTTAAAGCTAAGCAGGGTTGGGCCTTTTTAGTACTTGGATGGAAGAATTTCAAGAGCCAAAACATAACATGGTCCACTGTTAACTTTTTTGTGAGTTCAAATACGTCATATATACATATATATATATATATAAAATACCTAAGTTTCACATAAATGTAACCATACTTTATTTTTATTTTATTTTATTTTATTTTTTGAGATGGAGTCTAGCCCTGTTACCCAGGCTGTAGTGCAATGGCACAATCTTGGCTCACTGCAACCTCCGCCTCCCGGGTTCAAGCAATTCTCCTGCTTCAGCCTCCCAAGTAGCTGGGATTACAGGCTTGTGCTACCATGCCCAGTTAATTTTGTATTTTTAGTAGAAATGGGGTTTCACCATGTTAGCCAGGTTGGTTTCAAAGTCTCGACCTCAGGTGATCTGCCCACCTCGGCCTCCCAAAGTCCTAGGATTACAGGCATGAGCCACCACACCAGGCCCAACCATACTTTATTCTGTTTATGTGATATTTACTTGTGGGTTTTTTTGTACATTTCATCCACTGGAATATAGGCAACATAAAGGCAAGAGACTTACATATCTTATCCAGAAATGTATCCCTAATCTTAGCATTGTGTCTTGCCAATAGAAACTAATTGATAAAAATTCATTACATGAATTAATATATTTTGCACTGATAAAAGTACCAACCATTGGCCGAGGTGGCTCACATCTATAATACCTGCACTTTGGGAGGCCAAAGAGGGTGGATCACTTGAGCCCAGGAGTTCGAAACCAGCCTGGCCAACATGGTGAAACCACATCTCTACTAAAAATACAAAAATGAGCCAGGTGTGATGGTGTATGCCTGTAATCCCAGCTATTTGGGAGACTGAGGCAGGAGAATTGCTTGAGCCTGGGAGGCAGAGGTTGCAGCAAGCCGAGATTGCACCACTGCACTCCAGCCTGGGTGACAGAGGGGGACTCTGTTTCAAAAAAAAAAAAAAAGCACCAATCACAGAGTTGTATAAAGTTTTGATGAATTGAATTACAATGTGTTATTAAAGGACAGTAGAATATTATAGAGAATAACGCTACGTTTTGAGGTAGAGCTCATTTGGAAAACTTTCTAGTTTGGGATCATTTTTACATGGGGGATTATACTAATGTCAACTCGGTTTTAAAACCTCTGTTATTTCTATTATTATTGACTCTGGTTGTTTGTTTGCTTCATTTTGTCTACTACTTCTTTGTATCTTTTATCCCTTTGCCTAAATTACCTTTTCTTTTTTTAGAGACAGGGTCTCTCTGTCACCCTGGCTGGAGTGCAATGGTACCATCTTGGCTTACTGCAGCCTCGACCTCCTGGGCTCAAGTGATCCTCCCACTGCAGCCCCCGGAGTAGCTGGGATTACAGGTGTGCACCATCATGCCTGGCTAATTTTTGTAGTTTTTGTACAGATGGGTTTTCTCCATGTTGTCCAAGCTGGTCTTGAACTCCTGAGCTCAGGCAATACACCCATCTTGGCCTCCCAAAGTGCTGGGATTACAGGCGTGAGCCACTGTGCACAGCCTAAGTAATCTTTTAAAAAAACCAGCTTCTGCCAAGCATGGTGGCTCACGCCTGTAATCCCAACACTTTGGGTGGCCGAGGCCAGTGGGTCACTTGAGGCCAGGAGTTCAAGACCAACATGGCGAAACCCTGTCTCTACTAAAAATACAAAAAATGTGCTGGGCATGGTTGCATGCACCTGGAGTCCCAGCTACTCAGGAGGCTGAGGCGGGAGAATCACTTGAACCTGGGAGGCAGAGGTTGCAGTGAGACGAGATTGTACCACTGCACTCCAGGCTGGGCGACAGAGTGAGACTCTGTCTCAAAAAAAATAAAATAAAATAAAACAAACCACCAAACAGAAAAAAAAACCCAGCTTCCTGTTTGGGTCATTCTCTCTAATTTTCTGTGGTTTTCTATTCATTGATTTGTGCCTCTATCTTTGTAATTTTGTTCCCCTTATTCTGTTTGCTCTGTTGCTCTTGAACTCGTTTTTCAAATTTAATATTTAGCTCAATTTTTTCAATTTTATGGGTTTTTAATAAATGTTTTCCAAAGCATAAATGTCCCTCTAATTACTAATTTTATTGCATCCCATCAATATTGGCACGGAATGCAGGTGCACAATGGGAGTTGGGGCACTGCAGTGGGTGTCAGGGTTGGGCACACAGTGTACCCATCAGGAGGACCAAGGCAAGGAGGTCACCAGGCCTAGGCCAGGGTGGCAAGGTTCTGAGATACTGTGATCTCTGGGTGCACATGGCTGCTGCAGAGCACCACTGATGTCCTTCCATACTGGTACCCTAACCCACCATGTGGCAGGAGAAAGAAAACACAAAAACCGAACAATGAAATATGGAAAAGAAGGCTGGCCCACTGGCTCATGCCAGTAGCCCCAGAACCTTGGAACACCAAGGCAGGAGGATTGCTTGAGGTCACAAGTTCAAGACCAGCCTGGGAAACATATCGTGATGCCCATCTCTACAAAAACTTTCTTAAAAAGAAATTAGCCGGGCATGACGGCCCGTGCCTGTGGTCCCAGCTACTCAGTACTCAGGAGGCTGAGGCAGGAGAGTTTCCTAAGCCGCAGAGTTTGAGGCTGCAGTGAGCTGTGATTGTACCACTGCTCTCCAGCCTGGGTGACAGAGCAAGATCCTATAAACAAAACAAAACAAAACAAAACAAAACAAAACAAACAAACAAAAAACCCAGGGACAATGCCTCATGCCTGTAATCCCAGAGCACTTTGGGAGGCCAAGGTGGGAGGATCACTTGAGCCCAGGAGTTTGAGATCAGCCTGGGCAGTATAGTGAGACCCTGTCTCTAAAATAAGTAAAAATAAATAAAACATAAATGGGCACACTATGGAGTAGCCCTACTCCACAAAGAGCAGTAAAAAAAAAAAAAAATGCAAAAATAAATATTTGTAAAAGGATGAAGGAAAGGAGGGAGAGAAAATCTGGAAAGGGATGGGGGTGGTGGGTGGTGTCACCTTCTTCCTGCAACAGTCCTTCATCGCCCTCTACTGGCAAAGCTTCACATCACACTTACTGCAAAAGAAATGCTTCAAAAGAAGTCCAATCCATTAATACACAGCAGGTTCTGAGGGAGTGAATTTGGAACTGAGAGGCAACAATTGATTATTGGCACATCCTTGAAGCCAGGGTTCTAGGTGTGATTGAAGTTCTCCTAATCAGGTGAATTTGCAGAAGATTTTAACCTGGAAGTAAGCTATATGGAGAGAGAGAGAGGCAGTGCACAGGGTGCCTGTTTTGGCTGGAGTGAGTCAAGGCAGATGTGGTGCAGTTGGAAGCGGCTTCCTGCCTCTGTGGAAAGCATCCTGATCCTGCTCTTTCTGATCCCAGTGACATCAGTAGCTCCCTTGACAGCCTAGTTCAGTGGAGTACTAGGACCTGATCTTACAAATTCAACCTAGTATTCTCTTTCTAGAATACTGTCGTAGGTAAAGGCTCTTTGTTCAGAACTCCTGAGGGCTTATGGGTAAGCCAACTTAATCCCTTTCTGTTTAAATCAGTGAATAGATTCCTTAATCTACAAACAATTACCCTGGCCAAAGTAAGGTAAGAGAACATAGCTTGTATAATAGTAAAACTCCTTGGAATTCATTGACTCTTCCTTTGTTGGCTAGTACATTGTCCATTTTTGTAAAGTTTCAGGTTTGCTCAAAAAGAAAATATTCTTACCAACTGCTGTGGCTCATGCCTGTAATCCCAGTGCTTTGAGGGGCCAAGGTTGGAGGATCGCTTGAGTCCAGGAGTTTACAACCAGCCTGGGCAACATCGTGAGACCCATCTCTAGGAAAAGAAAAAATATTAGCCAGTCGCAGTGGCTCACACCTGTAATCCCAGCACTTTGGGAGGCCTAGGAGGGGGACTTGAGGTCAGGAGTTTGAGATCAGCCTGGCCAACATGGTGAAACCCGTCTCTACTAAAATATAAAATTATATTTTATATTTTTTATAAAATATAAAATTATAAAAGG
>NW_016811065.1:95209-99320 GCF_001698545.2 Rhinopithecus bieti
GGAGGCCAAGGAGGGTGGATCGCCTGAGATCAGGAGTTTGAGATCAGCCTGGCCAACATGGTGAAACCCGTCTCTACTAAAAATATAAAAATTATATTTTTATATTTTTTATAAAATATAAAATTATAAAAGGAAGAAAGGAAGGAAGGAAGGAAGGAAGGAAGGAAGGAAGGAAGGAAGGAGAAAATTCCCTCTGTGTGTTTTTTCTGTCTCTCTTGTCTCTCCTGTCTCCCTCTTGGTTCCTAATGTCTTCTGTGTTTAAGTTCTCATAAGCCTCAGGATCAACATGAAGTGCACCATGATATACTTAGCAGAATCTACCTATTTGCGAAAACTAACTCCTACTCTCATCTTTGCACCTGGTGTTTGAAAACTGGATCAATTTTCTGATCCCCAAGCATTTAGAACTTTCTTTAGTTTTCTTCTCCTTAAAACCAAAGCTTCCAACCCCACTGGAAACAAACAAAACACCCAAAGCAGTGAGCACTCAATATATATATTTGGTTATCCATAAAGGCTGATTCTGTAATTCATTGCAATGTCAAGTGCATAATTAAATAGGGAGACTTTTGCATTTTGCACAGTATGCTTTCCAGAATACTGCCAGAGGTGCTCTGATATTTTGCTATAATGCTTTGGCAGTGCTCTAGATGTATTAAACTCATTGTAACCAATCCCAGGAGAACAGTATAAGTCCAAGTGATGCCAACCAACAAGGAAATTTCAGAGTTAATTTATCTAAAGTGTATATGTCACAGTGAAAGAGTAATAACTGGTGCTTCTGACATTTTAGGCTAAAGGAACAAATAAATGACTGTGGCAAGAACCTCTAGATTATACCAAAAGAAGGGTGAATAATCATTAGGGTTAGTGTGAATAGAGAGAAGCTTATGAAAAAGAAAAAGATTTTCTGTTGTCTTTTCTTCTGACATCAAGTTCGAACTAGCTGCAGGTTTATCTCAGTTGCTCTGCTGTGAGATCCATGTGAAGCAAAAAGATTCTAAAAGCTACATTATAAGTCCCTTCCAATGTGGACAGTCCTATTCCTTTCTAAGGCCTAAGAATCCAATTCTTTGGATTCTTAGTTTAAAGCAGTAACATTAAAATTGCAAATGAGATAAGCCAGGACTGGTTTTACCATTTTCACATCTTACTTCATATTGACATATTCAAAGTAAAGTCATTCTCCTTGGGTTTATTTTCATGTCACACAATATGCAGATTCACCACTAATTAATTTTGAGATTTCTCCTCTAGAAACATGCTTTTATATTAAGACAAATTTCTCTCAAATAAGGTTAAATAAACAAAAAAATTATGGGTCAAAGCTTCATTGTCTGCTGAGCAATCATGTATAATGCTTTAATTCTTTTTCCTCAATTTCCTTGAACATTCTCTATTTAACTTTATTGAGATTATAATTAAGATTCTATAAAATTAGGCCAGGCGCAGTGGCTCACGCCTATAATCCCAGCACTTTGGGAGGCCAAGGCGGGTAGATCACAAAGTCATGAGTTTGAGAACAGCCAGGCCAACATGTTGAAGTAGCCTAGCATTGTGGCGTGGGCCTGTAATCCTGGCTACTCAGAAGGCTGAGGCAGGAGAATCACTTAAACCTGGGAGGTAGAGGTTGCAGTGAGCCAAGATGGTGCGACTGTACTCTAGCCTGGGCGACAGAGCAAGACTTTGTCTCAAAAAAAACCCAAATACACACACAAAAAACAAGATTCTATAAAATTGGCTCATTAGCTGGGTACAGTAACTCACATCTGTAATCCCAGTACTTTGGGAGGCCAAGGAGGGAGGATCACTTGAGCTCAGGAGTTCCAGACTAGCCTGGGCAACAGAGTGAGACCCATTTCTACAAAAAAAAAAAAAAAAAAAATTTAAATTAGCTGGGCATGTTGGCACACACCTATAGTCCCAGCTACTTGGGAGGCTGAGGTGGGAGGATTGCTTAAGCCCAGCAGGTCGAGGCTGCAGTGAGCTGTGATCATGACACTACATTATAATCCAGCCTGGGCAACAGAGTGAGACCCTGTCTCAAAATAAATAAAATAAAATAAACCCTTTATAAGTGAACAGTGCCACTATATATGCATGCCATTTGTGTGACTTCTTTGCTGAAAAGTCTTCTTCAAACCCTTTGCTCACTTTTTAAATTTGGTTAACCTTCAACAACCTGGCGTCTACCCCTGCTTCTATTAAAACTAACCTCTAAAATAATGAAATGCAATGGATATAGTGAATCCTAATTAACAAGTCCAGTAGTATATTTTGGTTCATCTTCTCCTTGACCTTCCTGCAGTATTGGATAATGTCTTCAATCACATTTTCTTGAAATGTTGTCTTACTTTGGTGTCCAGGACAGAACATGTTTCTGATTTTTCTGGAAGATCTTTGATGACTTCCTTTTATGGGTTGTAGTCCATCTCCCGCCCTATCTAGGTGGTGGTTCAGTTCACAAAGACTAGACCTCTGCCCTCTACTTTACTTCTACATTTTATTTCATGGAAACTATGATGTCTTCAAGAAAATTTCTAGATTAACCAGATGTGGTGGTGGCTGCCTGTAGTCCCAGCTACTCAGGAGGCTGAGGCATGAGAATCTATTGAACCTGGGAGGCACAGGTTGGAGTGAGCCAACATTGCACCACTGCACTCCAGCCTGTGGGACACAGTGAAACTCCATCTCAAAAAAATTTTTAAAAAGGAAAAAAAAAGAAAATTTATAGAAGGCAGTGCGGTATCTGACGATGTCTTCAAGAAACTGGTATTATGTGAGTATGGTGAGAGCTAGAGCCTTGGGAAGGAAACTGACTGACAGGCCCTACCATAGTGGAGGGATGCAGCACCGTGAGAAGAGATGCAGGTAGGCAGGAGAGAAACACCCCTTTGATCTCTTCCTGGTACCTCCCGTTGGTTGAAACCAGAAGTTAGGAGCGTCCGTGTAAAACCATCCATGTGGTCAGCAAAGGGTATGGGAATGAATCTGGGAGCAAATGAAGACTAGCCAAAACATTCGGGGTCTAAAGCAAACATCTCACCATCTCACCATTTTTTTTTCTTTTTGAGTCAGAGTCTTGCTGCGTCACCCAGGCTGGAGTGCAGTGGTATAATCTCCGCTCACTGCAGACCCCTGCCTCCCAGGTTCAAGCAATTCTCCTGCCTCAGCAACCCCAGTAGCTGGGATTACAGGCACACACCACCACACCCAACTAATTTTTGTATTTTTAGTAGAGACAGGGTTTCATCATTTTGGCTAGGCTGGTCTTGAACTCCTGACTGCAAGTGATCTGCCCGCCTCAGTCTCCCAAAGTGTTGGGATTACAGGCGTGAGCCACTGCGTCCGGCCCTCACCATCTTTTGTGCCTAAATCATCTCCCTGTTTTAACTGCTGTGCCTCCATCAATGGCACCATTACTCTCTCAGCCTCTTAAGCTGGAATCTCAGAAATCACTCCAACTCCCTTCATGGATTTTTTTTTTCTGCTAGTAAATTCTTATCCCTTATTTGGCATTACCCATCTCTTAGGGTTGAACTGTAAAATCCTCTATAAATGTGAGACTTCACAATTTCATGGCACTTAGCATCACGGTTTAATTAAAATCTTCATCTGTGTATTTGTCTCTTGAATGAGCATTTTCAGGGCAGGGTCTGTGCTTCATACTTCAAATGCTCATTGTGCCTCTCAGCATTCTGTCAGGTTAGGGACTCAGCAATGCTTGTAAAATAAATAAAGGAATTATCTGTTCACGGTGGACATAGGCCTACAACTTGCCTGAAATCCTTGTCCAAATGACAGAATATGGCAACAAAGAGTCAACACATTCCACCACTAAGTGGCAGCATCCACAATGATAACTTCCAAAGATGCTCAATACCAGCAAGCGTATCACTGCGACTTCAGTCACCATAGTAACAAGACTACAATAAGATCATAACCAGGTAGTCAGACTAATCTCTTTATGGTGGAAATGACCAATGAATTACTTTCTGTGCGGACTGGGTTACTCGAAAGAAGATTATTTATTTATTTATTTATTTATTTCTCTTCCTTCCTCTTTCTTTTCTTTCTTCCTTCCTTCCTTCCTTCCTTCCTTCCTTCCTTC
>NW_016811065.1:99796-107861 GCF_001698545.2 Rhinopithecus bieti
TCCTTCCTTCCTTCTTTCTTTCTTTCTTTCTTTCTTTCTTTCTTTCTTTCTTTCTTTCTTTCTTTCTTTCTTTCTTTCTTTTTTCTTTCAGGGTCTCACTCTGTCACCCAGGCTGCAGTGCAGTGGTGTAATTATAGCTCACTGCATCCTTAAAGTCTGGGCTCAAATGATCCTCCTACCTCAGCCTCCTCAGTAGCTGGGGCTACAGGCACACACAACCATTCCCAGCTAATTAAATTAATCAATTATCAGTATGTTGCCCAGGCTGGTCTCAAATCCTGGCCTCAAGTGATCCCCCATCTCGGCCTCCCAAAGTGCTGGGAATACAGGTGTCAGCCGCTGCACCTAATAATTTCTTTCTTTCTTTTTTTTTTTTTTTCCAATTTTAGAGTACATAGAGATGGGGGTCTTGCTGTGTTGCCCAGGTTGGTCTCAAACTCCTGAGTTTAAACAATACTCCCACCTCAGCCTCCCAAAGCACTGGGATTACAGGCGTGAACTGCTGCACCCAGCCCAGCTGATATATATATATATGTATATATATATGTATGTATATGTGTGTGTGTGTGTGTGTATATATATATATATATACACACACATATTTTAAGGCAGGGTCTCGCTCAGTCTGTCACACAGGCTGGAGTGCAGTGGCGCAGTCTCGGCTCACTGCAACTTCTGCCTCTTAGGTTCAAGCCATTCTCCTGCCTCAGCCTCCCGAGTAGCTGGGATTACAGGAACACACCACTGTGCCCAGGTAATTTTTGTATTTTTAGTAGAGACAGGGTTTCATCACGTTGGCCAGGTTGGTCTCGACTCCTGACCTCAAGTGATCCACCCGCCTCGGACTCCCGAAATGCTGAGATTACAGGCGTGAGCCACTGAACCTGGCTAAACATTTTAAATAAATATAGTTGAGAATCAAAAAAACCTACTGCTAATAGCAAATATTTGCTTTCATGTGTGATTAAAATGCATTTTAATATTCTTTTTGTTTTAAAGTTTAGTTTTATTTCCTTAAAGTATTATATCCTTAGTACAAAACATGTAAAAGAAGACAAAATCTCCTATAGCGCTCCCTGTTGCTTGTTTTCTCTGTAAATGTTTCACCTTCGTTTTCTCTTTTGTAAATCTACCTTAATGTTATATTGTTGCGGCTGGGCATGGTAACTCCTGTCTGTAATCCTACTACTTTGGGAGTACTAGGCTGAGGTGGGAGGATTGATTGCTTGAGGCCAGGAGTTTGAGACCACCCTAGCCAACATAGGGAGACCCCATCCCTAGTAAAAAAAAAAATTATATTATTCTAAAACAATTCATACTTATAAAAATAAAAGCAATTAAAGATGCATAGAGTAAAAAGTTAAAGACTTCCTTCTCTCCAAGGCCTTGTTCTCACTCCTAAGGAGTTAACTATTGTATTATTCCAGACAATTATTTTTTGTAATGTAGTTTTTTTTTTAAGTGTAAGCATTTTTTTTTTATCACAAGCACAACACAAGTAATATTCTCTTTTTCTATTTCCTTCCCTTACCCCTAAGCCCCACAAATGAAACTGCACAGAAATCATCATAGTTACCAGTTTCATGCGGATTCTGGTTCACAACACTTGGGCATTTGGAAACGTGGAAAAGCATTTTTGGTTGTCACAGTGAGTAGCTCTACTGGTTGTTGAGGGCATAGTGCTCAGGGATGCTAACAACTGCAGTATGTCCAGTAGGCTCCCAAACGACAGAGCAATGTTCTGGAACATATGGAATGCTGCTGGCACCCCCTGCGGAGAAACCCTGTACGATCAATCTCTTCCATGCTAACTAAACGTATGCACGTGCAGGTGAACACACACACACACCACACACATACACAGTCTCATACACAAAAGTTGAAAGCCTTGTACACTGAAACTCTCATGTACCCACCACTTAGATTCTACTATTAACATTTTACCTTATTTGCTTTATCACCTATCTATCCAGCCATCTATGCCAATTCCCATTCATCAATAATTCATCTTTTTAAAAATGTGTTTTGGAGTAAGTTGCAGAGGTGAATATATTTCATCTCTAAACACTTTAGCATTAAATTACTCTTTTTTGGCCGGGCATGGTGGCTCACGCCTGTAATCCCAGCACTTTGGGAGGCCAAGGTGGGTAGATCACCTGAGGTCGGAAGTTCAAGACCAGCCTGACCAACATGGAGAAACCCTGCTTCTACTAAAAATACAAAAGTAGCTGGGCATGGTGGTGCATGCCTGTAATCCCAGTTACTCAGGAAGGCTGAGGCAGGAGAATTCCTTGAACCTGGAATGTGGAGGTTGTGGTGAGCCGAGATCGTGCCATTGCACTTCACCCTGGGCAACAAGAGCAAAACTCTGTCTCAAAAAACAAAAATAAAATAAAAATAAATGACGGTTTTTTTTTTTTTTTTTGAGATGGGGTCTTACTCTGTTGCCCAGGCTGGAGTATATTGGCACAATCTTAGCTCACTGCAACCTGTGCCTCCTGGGTAGAAGTGATTCTCCTGCCTCAGCCTTCCAATTAGCTGGGATTACAGGCATGCGCCACCACACTCAGCTAGTGTTTTGTATTTTTGGTAGAGATTGGATTTTGCCATGTTGGCCAGGCTCGTTTCAAACTCCTGATCTGAAGCGATCTGCTTACCATGGCCTCCCAAAGTGATGGAATTATAGGCATGAGCCACTGTACGCTGCCAAATTACCTTTTAAAGGGCATATTACACATATTGTTCTACAGCTTGTGGTATAAATATATTATCATTCAATAAGTCACTATTTATTAATGGTTTTCTATGTTCCAGATACTTGGCTAGGCTCTGGGGTTACAATGACAAGCAAAACAAACACACTTCCTAACTCATCCTAGAAAAGCTTACTCTAATGCAGCTTTTGAAACTATTTCTACAGTGGTAGTAATAATAACAATTAGTAGTAAAATATATAACAATTATTATTATAACAACAACATAACCATAAAGTTATTTATTGTGTGCCTACCATATTCCTGACAGTGTTCTAAACACTTTCAATTATTAACAAGTTAACTCTGTAAGGTGAGAAAAACTGCAGTCCTTGTGTGGCAGAAGATGAGACTGAGACACAGAGAAATTAAGTAACTTGCCTAAGAACACAGAGCTAGTAAATGGCAAAGCTGGGGTATAAACCCAGGCAGCTCAGCTCCAGAGTCCCAAAACTGCACCATTACTCTGTACGGTCCTCTAGTGCATTGTCTCCGTGTTAATACTATATAATCTACCCTATTATTTCTTTACAGGTGCAACATATTCCACAGAATTAGCTTAACTGTAATAATAATTCCCTTACTTTTTTTTTTTTTGTTTTTTTTTCACGCTCTGTCACCTAGGCTGGAGTGCAGTGGTATGATCTCGGCTCACTGCAACCTCTGCCTCCAGGTTCAAGCGATTCTCCTGCCTCAGCCTCCCAAGTAGCTGCGATTACAGGCGCCCACCATCATGCCCAGTTAATATTTTTATTTTTAGTAGAGATGGGGTTTCACCATGTTGTCCAGGCTGGTCTTGAACTTCTCACTTCAGGTGATCCACCTGCCTTGGCCTCCCAAAGTGTTGAGATTACAGGCATAAGCCACTGCACTCGGCCTAATTCCCTTACTTTTTAACTAATTCTTCACTGTTATGTTTAATGATACAGTGAAGATCCTTGTTTGTATATCTCTGTACATGTTTCTAAATATTTCTCTCAAATAGACTCTAAAAATAGACTTACTGAATCAAAAAGTACACACATTTTAATTTTGATAGATATTGGTTAACCGCCCTCCAAAAACATTGTGCCAATCTACATTCCTCTATAGAATATAATAGTACTAAATTTCTGGCAAGGTGTGATGGCTCAGGCTTGTAATCCCAGCACTTTGGGAGGCCAACAGGGGCAGATCGCTTGAGCTCAGGAGTTCAAGACCAGCCTGGATAATGTGGTGAAATTCCATCTCTACAAAAAATACAAAAATTAGCTGGGCCTGGTGACATGCACCTGTAGTCTCAGCTACTCAAGAGGCTGAGGTGGAAGGATCGCTTTGAACCCCAGAGGCTGAGATTGCAGTGAGCTGTGATCTCATCACTGTAGTCCAGGCTGGGTGACAGAACGAGACCCTGTTCAAAAAAAAAAAAAAAAAGTATCCAATTTTTTGTATCTCCCAGAACATTATAAGTTTTTCACATCTGATGAAAGAAAAGTACCTATATAAAACCATTTCTCATTCATTCATTTATTCATTTAATTATTTAACAAATATTCATTGAGTACCGATTATGTTACAAGCGTTGTGCTAGGCCAAAGAGACAATCGATGAACAATAAAAAAAAAATTCTTTCCCCTGTGGGTGTATAATCTACTAGGGATAGACAGTCAATAAAGAAATGGATAAATTAATATACAATATAGTGTTAGGTGATGATGAGTGTGATGAAGAAAAATGAAGCAGAATAAGGAAGTAGAGAGTGATGAAATGAAGGGTTAGAGAGTGTCATCAGGAAGGGTCTCAGAGGAAGTGACTTTTTAGCACATGTGAATGAAGTGAGGGAGAGCCACGTGAAACCCTGGGGAAAGATCATTTCAGGCAGGAGGTGCCAAGGCCCTGAGATGGAGACTTGATGAAACTGAGAAACCTCCATTGGTGTTCTGAGTCGCCTTTCCCTAATCACTACTGAGATGAAACAACATTTTCCCCCTCCACCTCTTCATCTATTAAATGTATGAATGTAGCAGTTTCATAGACTTCCAACCCCTTCCGTCACTAAATGTTAATCAGTCTGTGATTTCAATATGTTTAATGATTTTCAGCTAAGCCAACAGTAAGGATATTTTTTCATCCTTGTTTAAAAGTCAGGTTTATTGAGGTATTACTTATATGCAGTAAAATGCATTTTAAAATGCATTTTAAAATGCAATGACTACTGACAAAGGTATACAGTTGTGTAACCACCTCCACAATCAAGATAGGAAAATTATTCCACCAGCAATGTTCCCCAAAAAACTTCACTTATAGTCTTTGAGATCAATCTCCTTTTTTTACTCTCAGTCTCTGGAAATCGATTTTTTGTACCTGTAGTCTTATCTTCTCTAGAATGTCACATAAATGGAATCATACAGTGAATAGCTTTTCGTGCCTGGCTTAGCATAATGCTTTTACGATACATCCATGTTGTTTCATGTATCGGTAGTTATTTAATCTTTACTGCTGAGTAGTTTCCAGGGTCTGGTTGTACTGATGCAGAGCAGGCAAGCCCCAAAACTGGGGCTTAACCTGGAAGGATTCTTGGCCTCATCCAGGAAAGAATTCAAGGGTGAGCTGGTGGTGGTAAATAGCAACTTTTCTTGAAATGGCAGTGTACAGCAGCAGCAGAGTTACTGCTTGTCGTAGAGCAGGGCCACCCCAAACGCAGTATGCCCAGAGCAGCAGCTCAGAGGCAGTTCCACGGTCATATTTATATCCACCTTTAATTACATGCAAATTAAGGGGCAGATTACACAGAAATTTCTAGGAAAAGGGTGGTAACTTCTGGGTCATCAGGCGGTTGCCATGGAAAGGGGTGGTAACTTCCAGGTGTTGCCATGGCAATGGTAAACTGACATGGCACACTGGTGGGTGTGTCTTGTGGAAAGCAGCTTCCTCTCCATCCCTGTTTTAGCTAGTCCTCAATTTCATCCAGTGTCTGAGCCCTGACTCTGGAGTCAAGTCCCATCTCCTACCTCAGTACTACAATTTGTTTATCCATTCATGAGTTGGTGAGCATCTGAGTTGTTTCCAGTTCATGGCTATTATAAATAAAGCTGCTATAAACATTCACATACACATCTTTGTGTGGACACATTGTTTCATCGTTGGGTAAATAATAAAGAGTGGGCCCGGTGCGGTGGCTCACGCCTGTAATTCCAACACCTTGAGAGGCCATGGTGGGTGGATCATTTGAGGTCAGGAGTTCGAGACTAGTCTGGCCAACATGGTGAAACCCCACTTCTACTAAAAATATAAAAATTAGCAGGATGTAGTGGTGCGCACCTGTAGTCCCAGCTACTCACGAGGCTGAGGCAGAAGAATTGCTTGAACCCAGGAGATGGAGGTTGCAGTGAGCTGAGATTGTATCACTGCACTCCAGTGTGGGTGACAGAGCAAGACTCTGTCTCAAATGTCTCAAATAATAATAATAATAATAATAATAATAATAATTAATAGTGGGATGACTGGATTATATGGTAAGTGTATGTTTAACTTAATATGATGTTGCCAAATGGTTTTTTCCAAAGCATCTATACCATTGCATTCTAATCAATGGTATAAAGGAGTTCCAGTTCCTTCATCTCTTTGCCAGTGTTTGATATATTACTTAGTACATAGTGACATCCCATTGTAGTTTCACTCTGCATTTCCATATACACTAATGAGGCTGAGCATCTCTTAATGTGCATATTTGCCACCTGTACAATTTCTTTAGTGTAATGTCTGCTGAAATCTTGTCAACATTTTTTATTGGTTGTTTGTTCTTCTTATTGAATTTTGAGAGTCCTTTATATATTCTGACTATAGGTCCTTCATCATATCTGTGTTTTATAAATATTACCTCTCACTTATGGCTTGTCTTTTCGTTACCATTTTTTTTTGAGACAGTCTTATTTTATTTTATTTTATTTTTTGAGGCAGAGTCTTGCTCTGTCGCCCAGGCTGGAGTGCAGTGGCACCATCTCAGCCCACTGCAACCTCCACCTCCTAGGTTCAAGTGGTTTTCCTGCCTCAGTCTCCTGAGTAGCTGGGATTACAGGCATGCGTCACCACACTTGGCTAATTTTTGTATTTTTAGTAGAGACGGGGTTTCACCATTTTGGTCAGGCTGGTCTTGAACTCCTGACCTCGTGATCCACCCACCTCGGCCTCCCAAAGTGCTGGGATTACAGGTATGAGCCACTGCACCTGGCCTTTTTTTTTGTTTTGAAATAGAGTCTTGCTCTGTCACAGGCTGGGGTGCAGTAGCATGATCTCGGCTCACTTAAATGTCTGTCTCCCAGGTTCAAGCAATGCTCGTGCCTCAGCCTCCTAAGTAGCTGGGATTATAGGCATGCACCACCATGCCCAGGTAATTTTTGTATTTTTAGTGGAGACAGGGTTTCACCATGTTAGCCAAGCTGGTCTCGAACTCCTGGCCTCAGGAGATCTGCCCACCTTGGCCTCCAAAAGTGCTAGGATTACAGGTGTGAGCCACCACACCCAGCTCAAGACAGGGTCTTGCTATGTTGTTCAGGCTGAACTTGAACTCCTGCCCTCAAGCACTCCTTCAACCACAGCCTCACAAAGTGCTGGGATTACAGATGTGAGCCACTGTGCCAGGCAATCCAGCATGTTTTACTGAAAAGTTTTTCCGGCTGGGCGCAGTGGGTCATGCCTGTAATCCCAGCACTTTGAGGGCCCAGGTGGGCAGACCACCTGAGGTCGGGAGTTCGAGGCCAGCCTAGCCAAACATGGTGAAACTCCACCTCTACTAAAAACACAAAAATTAGCTGGGCGTGTTGGCACACACCTGTAATCCCAGCTACTTGGGAGGCTGAGGCAGGAGAATTGCTTGAACCTGGGAGGCAGAGGTTGCAGTGAGCCGAGATCATGCCACTGTACTCCAGCCTGGGCAACATGCAAGACTCCGTCTCAAAAAAAAAGAAAAGAAAAGATTTTCCTTTTTCTCTTGAATTGCTTGGCACCATTTTGAGAATCAACTGATCTTATATTTATCAATCTATTTTTGTTCTATTGAACTTCATATCTTTCCTTACACCAATACTACACTGCCCTGATTACTGTGAGAAAGCTATCAGTGATAAACTTTCTCAATTTTTGCTTATCTGAAATAACTTGGTTTTGCCCTTACTTTCAAAAGATAGTTTTCTTTAAAGTCTTTGAAGATATTTGAAGATCTTATTCCATACTTTTCTAGCATCCATTTGCTTTTGAGAAGTCAGTAGTCAGTTGTAGGTGACCTGTCTCTCTGATTGTTTTTAAAGTTTTTTCTTCATATATATATATATATA
>NW_016811065.1:107974-146756 GCF_001698545.2 Rhinopithecus bieti
GTGTGTGTGTGTGTGTGTGTGTGTATACACATAGAGGGAGAGAGAGAGAGATAGAGAGATAAGATCTAACTGTGTTGCCCAGGCTGGTCTTGAATCCTTGGCCTCAAGCAATCCTGACTTGGCCTCCCAAAGTCCTGGGATTACAAGCATGAGCCACTGCACCCAGCCTGTCAACTTTTAAAATACTGGTATTTATACCTTGTTTTATTTATCCTGCTAGCTATACATGTGTTTCTTATATTTACATTTGTAAAATTACATTTTTATCAGGTTTAGAAGCCATTATTTGTTCAAATATTGCCTTTCTTCTCTCAGTCTATTCTCTCTGTCTCAGTCCCCATTAATACATATTAGTTCTTCCTTTCCTCCATACCTCTTTATCTTTTTTCATATTTTCCATTGGTTTCTTTGTGCTCTGTTCCATATAATTTCTTCAGGTTTATATCCAGTTTAATTCTCTCTTTGGCTATGTCTAATTTATTGTTTGATCCATCCACTGTAAATTTTGTCAAATATATACATTTGACAAAATATACATAAATATATGTAATAAATATAGAAATATAAATATATATTTTAAAAATATAAATATAAATATTGTAAATATAAATATAATAAATATGATATAAATATAAATATATAATAAATATAATACATAAATATACATATACATACAAAATATGGGCTTTTCTTAGATAGTATCTCACTTTGTTGCCCAGGCTGGAGTGCAGTGGCACAATTATGGCTCACTGCAGCCCTGATCTCCTGGACTCAAGCAATCCTCCCACCCCAGCCTCCTGAGTAGCTGGGATTACAGGTGCACTCCACCACACCCAGCTAATTTTTCAATTTTTTATAGAGACAGGTTCTCCCTATGTTGCCCAAGCTCATCTCAAACTCCTGAGCTCAAGGAGTTTGAGCCTTGACCTCCTTCAGCCTTGGCCTCCCAAAGAGATAAGATTACAGGTATGAGCCACCACACCCAGCCAATTGTATATTTTTATTTCCAGAAGCTGTGTTTGATTCCTTTAAAATATTTCTAAACATTTTATAAGATGCTTTTTTCCTTGCTCATTTCTGTGATTCCATCCTTTATTTCTTTAAATTATTTTATTCTTCAATATTTTTTACTTTGTGTATGTGTATTCAATATCTGAAGTCTTTGTGGGTCTACATTTGCTTTTATTGTTGCTATTGACTTTTATTATATTGGCTTGCTACCTTATTTATTTGTTTGCTTTTTTTTTCTTTTTTTGAGATAGGGTCTCACTCTGTGGCCCAGGCTGGAGTGCAGTGGCGTTGATCTCAGCTCATTGCAACCTCTGCCTCCCAGGTTCAAGCAATTCTCCTGCCTCAACCTTCAGAATAGCTGGGTCTACAGGCATGTGCCACCACACCCGGCTAATTTTTGTATTTTTAGTAGAGACGGGGTTTTACCATGTGGGCTAGGCTGGTCTTGAACTCCTGACCTCAGGTTTTCCACCCACCTTGGCCTCTCAAAGTGCTGAGATTACAGGCATGAGCCATCGCGCCCAGCTACCTTATTTATTTGGAAGAGCGGTTTCAGAGTTCATTTTTGGTTGATTTCATTCTGAGTGACCTTTGGTAACTATATAAAGATGTGGATATTGCCACTCCACCATTCATCCCAGAAGATTTAATTGTTTTCTTTTTTTTTTTTTTGAGGTGGAGTCTCGCTCTGTCGCCCAGGCTGGAGTGCAGTGGCCGGATCTCATCTCACTGCAAGCTCCGCCTCCCGGGTTTACGCCATTCTCCTGCCTCAGCCTCCCGAGTAGCTGGGACTACAGGCGCCCGCCACCTCGCCCGGCTAGTTTTTTTTTTTTTGTATTTTAGTAGAGACGGGGTTTCACCGGGTTAGCCAGGATGGTCTCGATCTCCTGACCTCGTGATCCGCCCGTCTCGGCCTCCCAAAAGTGCTGGGATTACAGGCTTGAGCCACCGCGCCCGGCCTATTTAATTGTTTTCTTGTGCTGGGAACAAGGTTTGTTAACAATGTTACATGGTTTTAGATCCGATCCCTTTGAGAATCCCTGCTCAGTGTGAAATTCTCAGATTTCATTATTTCACCTTGACCCTGACCCCAAGTCTACTTTGCTAATAGTTTGCAGTGATTATTTTGGAATGTTCCCATGTGACAACCTCATTTCTTACATGTCCTTGCTACTTACTGTTCCCTGTATTAGCCTTAACTCACTTTTAAGGATCTTAGGGAACTTCTGAGACCTTCTTTACAGCCATTCAAATAAATTAAATAATCTCTTTGGCCTAATTTTTTTTTTTTTTTTTTTGAGATGGAGTCGTGCACTGTCACCCGGGCCGGAGTGCAGTGGCACAATCTCGGCTTACTGCAACCTCTGCCTCTGGGATTGAAGCAATTCTCCTGCCTCAGCTTCCCGAGTAGCTGGAATTACAGGCGCCCACCATAATGCCAGGCTAATTTTTTGTAGTTTTAGTAGAGATGGGGTTTCACTATGTTGTCCAGGCTGGCCTGGAACTCCTGACATCGTGATCCAGCCGCCTCGGCCTCCCAAAGTGCTGGCATTACGGGCGTGAGCCACCGAGCCCAGCCTCTTTGGGCTAAATGTTAACACACTTATGAGACATTTACATTTTTTCCTTTGTGAATTTCTTGAGTTGTGTAATTTATGATTTTTCTCAATGTTCTGTACTTCGTATTTTCCATCTAGTCTCGAATGTTTCGTAAGCATGATTTCAGGCCCTCCCTATAAGCCGCACTTGGGGATGTCCCGGGCCACGACTCTTCCTTCCACGCCGCCTGGGCCAGGAAGCGCCTCTCCAATGGAGGTGATGGATGCCCAGATTGCATGACCACTTCTGGTGCTGCTCCTGAGCGCACAGTGCGAGACGCTGAGGCCCTCAGTGAGCCGGGGCCGCAGGGCCGGCTGCCAAGGTTGGGGATATGATCAACACCTCCGTCTCCGGCCCCTCCCTGCTGGCGGTCTGTGGGGCCCGGGACATTGACCCTGCCCCCGGGGGCCGCAGCGCTAGGATGAGCAGCCCCGGGCCCGGAGGCCTCCACACCAGCACCTGGCATCATTGCCCGGTGCAGAGGAGCTTCGTGCTCTTCTCAGCAGGGGCGGTCCTAGCCCTGGTGCTTTACCTGCTGCAGATCCAGAAGAATGTCACCCTCTTCCCAGAGGGGGTGATCGCCACCATCTTTTTCTCTGCTGCAGGACAGCAGCTGCTGTTGTTGATTTACTGTACCCTTGTATCGACAGTCACCTCGGAGAACCCCACAAATTTAAGAGAGTGGGCCAGTGTCATGCGCTGCATAGCAGCTTTTGTTGGCATTAACGAAGCCAGTGCCAAATTGGATTTTGTCAATAAAGTCCAGCTGTACTTGACTTTAACAGCCCTGTCTTAGGGCTTTTGGTGGACATTTGATGGTTCAAGAAGTGGCCTGGAGCTTGGGATCACCATAGCCTTTCTAGCTACTCTGATCAGTCAGTTTCCGTTTGTAATGGTGTGTATGAGTACACATCCCCAGGTTTCCTCCATGTTCGTTCTTAGTTCCCACGTATAATCTTTCTCAGGGGGTATCACAGTGGGAAGCATATGACGACAGTTAGCTATGGGTGTCCCTGAAAAGCCACATAGTGATTGAGTCTTCAAAACCACCGATTCTGAAGAGTAGGTAAGATTTGGGAAGAAAATCTGATTGTGGATTATGACAAAAATTATCTTTTTTTGTTAAATAATCTATTTAGATTGAGCTGACTGCACAAACGACTCATGGAAAAAGATGTTCAACGGTGAAGTAGAGAAAATAACTACTTACCTTGAAGTCCTACCTTGACTGACTGCGCTAGTGCCTCTCTGTGCCCTGGAACATTCTGCCAAGGTTGTGTAGGTTCAGGCAGGTGGCAGTTTCCTGAGTGTTAGATTTCATTCATGATTAAAACAAGATGCCATATTTCAAAACCTTGAACTAAGACTTAATTACCAACTATGAGTTTTCTGTCACTGCCCAAAGGAGATGGGTTGGTGGTGCTTAACAAAGATGAAGTATGGCATAATAGGAATAATATTTATCCAAAATATTTTTAAAAATAATTTTTTGTGGCTAGGTGCAGTGGCTCATGCCCGTAGTCCTAGCACTTTGGGAGGCCGAGGCAGGTGGATTGCCTGAGGTTAGGAGTTCGAGACCAGCCTGGCCAACATGGTGAAACCCCGTCTCTAAGAAAAATTCAAAAATTAGCCGGGCATGGTGGCGGGCACCTGTAATTCCAGCTACTTGGGAGGCTGAGGCGGGAGAATCACTTGAACCTGGGAGGTGGAGGTTGCGGTGAGCTGAGGTTGTGCCATTGCATTCCAGCCTATGCAACAAGAGCCAAACTCTGTCTCAAAAAAAAAAAAAAAAAGTTTGTGTTGAAGAAGGAGAAGGAGAGAGGAAGAGGAAGAGGAAGGAGAAGAAGAAGAAGAGGAGGAGGAGGAGGAAGAAGAAAAGAAGCAGCAGTGAGTATAGAAAGGTCCTGCAGTGAGTATCGAAAGTAGGGTTGCAGTGTGGCCACACTTCATGATGTCTCTCGTTCATGCTATGGTGATGTGCATACATGGTCACATGTGTACGTATCACCAGTGAGTCAACTGTGCTTTTCATTCCACCCACGGAAGTTTGTATAGACAATCTTAGTGAGTAAACGGCAATGAGAAGTCATGGTTCTACACTGTGATATATTGGAATTTTCACCCCAGTTTATGAAGTTTATTTTCAAATCCATAATCATCTAAGAATGAATACCTATCTGCCATGTATTTCAATGTTAGTGGGCCAAAATGGTTTGTTTCTTTGTTACTCCAGAAGGGAGATGACTGTTTTTTTTCCACAGCCCTATGGAACTTGCAATCTGTGATTGCTTTGTAAAAAGGAGAGTGCATATGTCACTGCATTAAACATGTGGTGTTTCCAAATATTCCATGCTATTGGTGAGCACAACGGTGAGCACAATTTAATGGCATAGACCATACTAGACCTAATTTGCAAGTATTGGATCTTAAACTTCAAGTGCAATGTATATGAAAACCAAGCTGAGCTTTGTAGCTCTTAGTTATTTATTTTTTTAACGCGTGAGATGTTCAAGAGAAGGATTCTCCATTACTTTCAGTGCTGCATGGAGGAAACTCAGCAATGGTTTCTTTCAGTTGTGAAGTTCCTTTCGTGTTATACCCTCCACTGAACCCTCCACCTTTGAAGTACTCCAGTTTTGTGGGTTTGTTAATTTTTACCTACAAATTTACCTTGTTGTATTTTGCAATTTAAATGTTTTTGGTTTGTTTTAAAATCTGAGAAAGTGGCCTGATTAAAAAACTCATTTTACATAGAAGTCACCAGTCAGTAGAACAAAAACTTAGACTAACTTGCCTATGAGTGTTGATCTATGTATTTGGTTTCATGTATGTGATGATCCTTTTTGGGGTTGTTTTTTGCTTTGTTTCGAGGGATCTTGGAGTAAATTTCAGGTTCCTGAAGCTAATTTGTTTTAGAGGAATTTTGTTTTAAAAAATAAGATTATTGGCTGGGTGTGGTGGCTCACGCCTGTAATCCCAGCACTTTGGGAGGCTGAGGCGGCTGGATCACGTGGTCAGGAGATCAAGACCATCCTGGTTAACACGGTGAAACCCCGTCTCTATTGAAAATACAAAAAATTAGCTGGGCGTGGTGGTGGGCACCTGTGGTCCCAGCTACTCAGGAGGCTGAGGCAGGAGCATGGCGTGAAGCCAGGAGGCGGAGCTTGCAGTGAGCCAAGATCCCACCACTGCGCTCCAGCCTGGATGATAGAGGGAGACTCCATCTCAAAAAAAAAAAGATCATTCTGAACTTTGGATTGGTCTTTTATGCATTTTCTGAAAATGAAAACAATTAATTAGTTATGTGAAAAAAATTTCCAATTAAGAAGTCAGGATTTTATGAAAAACCAGAAGTTAGTAGATGAAGGCAGTAAGTGAATCTTTAAAACATACTGGATCATGCACAATGTCTTTTTCTCTTAAACTGGAAATAAATCTATATCTGTTAGAAATAATGTAGACTAAGAAATGTAAATTTGGCCAGGCATGGTGGCTCACACTTGTAATCCCAGCACTTTGGGAGGCCAAGGCAGGTGGATCGCCTGACCTCAGGTTCGAGACTAGCCTGGCCAACACAGTGAAACCCCGTCTCTACTAAAAATAGAAAAATTAGCTGGGCATGGTGGCATGCTCCTGTAATCCCAGATTACAGGAGAGGCTGAGGCAGGAGAATCGCTTAAACATGGGAAGTGGAGGTTGCAGTGAGCTGAGATCGTACCACTGTACTGCAACCTGGGTTACAGAGCAAGACTCCATCTCAAAAAAAAAAAAAAAAAGAAAAAAGAAAAGAAAATCCAAAACCAATTAAAGCTTTATTTTGAAGAATGACAAATCTAGATTCTATTTTTTAAAATTTGTGTTTTTGTGGCTTGTTTTGAGACAGGGTCTCACTCTGTCACCCAGGCTGGGATGCAGTGGTTTGATCTCAGCTCACTGGAACCTTTGCCTCCTAAGCTCCAGCGATCCTGCCATCTCAGCCTCCCAAATAGCTAGGAATACAGGCATGTGCCTCCATGCTCCGCTAATTTCTTGTGTGTGTGTGTGTGTGTGCGTGTGTGTGTGTGTGGTGTGTGGTGCGTGTTTATTTTTCTAGAGATGGGGTCTCACTGTGTCGCCCAGCGTGGTCTGGAACTCTTGGACTCAAGCGATCTGCCCACCTGGGCTTCCCAAAGTGCTAGGCTTATAGGCATGAGCCACCACACCCAGCCCTGAAAAAATGTTTGAAACTCATGTATGTTTAAGTGTGTGATGTATCTGTTATTAAATTAAACACTAAAAGACAAAGACAAACAACACATGGTAATGCCTCAGGACTCCAAATCTCAGTGTCAACTCAGCCCGTGTTGAATGGTCCTTGAATGCCTCTGGGTATTCTTCTTTTCCCAGTCCCAGCTACTTCAGTAAATGACCACTGGTCTTTTTGATAAAGGACTGAAAATCATTACAGAATATACTCAAGATGATGTTTCAGGGTTCTTTATTCTGGTGAACTGGCCACCTCTTCAGTCCCGCAGTACCAGGTCTGAAAAGTGACTTAGGTTCAACATCAGGGCAAGAGATCCTGATTTTCTTTTGGGTGACCACTCCCAATTTTGTCAAATGCAGTTGATTAACCATTATACACCTATTGCTAAGCCCAGGGACTGACACATAGTAAGTACTCAAAAATATTTGTTGAGTGAATGAATGATGCTTGGAATTTCAGAGACATAAAAGTTTAGGGTGGTATACAAAACCTCAATCAATCAGTGATTATTGAAATGTTTATTGTTTCATGAAGTATTCTACTTGACCTACAGGGAAAACATAGAGACCTACAGGGAAACATAAAAAACATAGCCTCTGGAATCAATCAGTGTGATTTGATATCAAGTCTCGTCTTATCATTTCTAAGTCTCAGTTTCCTCATGTGTAAAGTGGGTATAATAATAACTTACAAGGCTGCTGTGTGGATCACATGAGATAATGCACATAAAGATCTCATCACGGTGCCTGATACATAGCAAGTGTTATAAGGCTAAAATTGTATTTATTCATTTTGTTATTTTATTATTATTAGTTTTTGAGACAGTGTTCCTCTGTCACCCAGGCTGAAGTGCAGTGGTGTGATCTCAGCTCACTGAAACCTCGGCTTCCCGGGTTCAAGCAATTCTCCTACCTCAGCCTTCTGAGTAGCTGGGATCACAGGCCTGCACCCCCATGACCAGCCAATTTTTTTTTTTGAGATAGAGTTTCGCTCTTTGTTGCCCAGGCTAGAGTACAGTGGTGCAATCTCCGCTCACTGCAACCTCTGCCTCCCGGGTTCTCAGCCTCCTGAGTAGCTGGGATTACAAGCTCCCACCACCATGCCCAGCTCATTTTTGTATTTTTAGTGAGGCAGGGTCTCACCACATTGGCTAGGCTGGTCTCGAACTCCTGACCTCAGGTGAGGCACCTGCCTTGGCCTCCCAAAGTGCTGGGATTACAGGTGTGAGCCACCACGCCTGGCCAATTTTTTAAATATTTTTAGTAGAGACAGGTTTTGCTATGTTGGCCCGGCTGGTCTCGAACTCCTGGCCTCAAGTGATCCACCTGCCTTCGCCTCCCAAAATACCGGGATTAATAGGTATGAGCCACCATGCTTGGTGTAAGGTTAAAAATTTAAATACTACAACTCACATATGCCACAACCGTTACTCCTTTGTCTCTGCTTATAATTGATCTAAACATTCTCACTAAACTCCACCCTGTTTGGTTGGAGGGAGGAGGCAGGCAGAGAAGTAGGATGCCACAGGAGTTAAACTTGTCAGATGAGGGTCCCTCAGTCTCTGCAAGATTGTTAAGACCATCTCCTGCTGGGTAAATATTAAATAATCTAATATTTAACTCCACATCAGAGCCATTTCATCCTTCTTTCTCTTACTTTTCAAGGTGTCAGGGTTCCATAGGCAAGCCATGTGTGCTCTTGGCAGGAAGAGGGAGCCCTTTTATCCATAAATGAGTCTCTCCATAGGCTTTGGAATCCTTGTGAGCTTCAAGGTTTTTGCTCAACTTAGTATTGATACCCTGGTTATGCTCAGCCACTAGGACACTGGGGACATTTGCTGCTGGAGTGTGTGGTATGACTATTGGTCTGTCCTCTTGGTTGGCGTATATTAGTCTGTTCTTGCACTGCTAATAAAGACATACCTGAGACTGGGTAATTTATAAAGGAAAGAGGTTTAATTGACACAGTTTCACATGGCTGGGAGGCCTCACTATCATGGCGGTAGGCGAATGAGGAGCAAAGCCATGTCTTACATGGTGGCAGGCAAGAGAGCTTGTTCAGGAAAACTGTCCTTTATAAAACCATCAGATCTTGAGAGACTTATTCACCACCACAGGAACAGTATGGGTGAAAATGCCCCATGATTCAATTATCTCCACCTGTCTCTGCCCTTGACATCTGGGGATTATTATAATTCAAGCTGAGATTTGGGTGAGGACACAGCCAAACCATATCAGTTGTGGTAGGGCCCACTGATCTACAAATATGACTTGACCTCACCTTTGCATCCCTTCAAGACTCGGCCACTGTCTCCCTCAGACATGTGGCAGAAGTTATCAGGTCCCTGTCTACCCAATTCCTCATGGTGACCCAATGGCAGGTCACACTCAATTACCTTTCAGTTCCCCAAAAAGCATGCTGGAAAGGGGACTTTTGACTCTCTTCTGAGTCATCAAGGGAGGTCTGCACTCATTAGGCTACCGTTACATCACTGTAGGCCTAGGTGCACTCTGCAGTGGTATTCTCTCCATTTCAAAACAAGAAGTCAGGCTAAATCTGTCTTTACATATATTTTCTCCCCTCAACATAAACTGGGTTTTCCCTTTTCTAATCAATTACTGATGCAGGATGTTTTACTCCTTAGCGCAGCTAGGTCTGGGTCCTCATCTCACCACCAGGAAGAATTAGGCATGCAGACACTTGAAGAGTCAGAGAGTAGAATTTATTAAGTGAAAGGAAAGCTCTCAGCAAAACAAGGGGACTTGAAAGTAGGTTACTGGTTGCCCCTTTCACAGTTGAATACCAAGGCTTAAGGCATGAATTTCTGGTGACTCCACCCTGTCTTCCCAGTGCTCATGAAGGCCCTTGGACTGAGCAGCTCCATATTGATTTATTTCCCTTACCGCGTATGTGTTAAGGAACGGAATTTTCCACTGCAGGCATGTTTTAGGCAAACTCCCTGTGCAAGTTCCCTTATCTGAGCAAAACATCTGGTGTAAGTACTTGTGGGGTGGGTGGGAGGTTCTCCGGGGACCCTTCCCTTACTGTCTGCCTAAAGCAAGCTGGCTAACTCTTATCATTACAATCCCTTGAGTTTCGACAGGGAGAAGGAGCTATGTGTAAAGCAAAGGTCTTGGTGTCTAATCTCTTCCTGCACATCTTCTACATCCTGCACCACTAGATCAGAGGAAGGCTTCCCTCTGGGTAGACGTCCCTTTTAGAAATTTTTTTTTCCTTAACCTAAAGCTAGTTCTTCTCTTTCTTTTCCCTGAGGCAATAAGAATCTCCTGGTCTTAAAGTGAGGAATGTTTGCAAGAACAGGCAAAAGATTATAGAGAAAAAACTATTTGGGGAGTTTATATTCATATCACCCTTTAACTATCAAATTTGAGTGTCCTTCTGCCCCTCTTCTATTTTTAGATTAATTATGCAAAATCAAGAGTACATGTTTTTACATAGCTAACATATAATGTGATATGGTCTTGCCGTGTCCCCACCCAAATCTCATTTGAACCATAGCTCCCATAATCCCTACGTGTCATAGGAGGGACCTAGTGGGAGGTAATTGAATCATGGAGGCAGTTACCTCCATGCTGTTCTCATGATAGTGAGTGAGTTCTCACCAGATCTAATGGTTTTAAAGGGCTTCCCCCGAACACCGCCTTCACTCTGCACTTCTTGTGGCCACCAGATGAAGAAGGACATGTTTACTTCCCCTTCTGCCATGATTGTGTTTCCTGAGGCCTCCCCTGCCCTGTGGAACTGTGAGCCAGTTAAACCTCTTTCCTTTAAAAATTTCCCAGGCTCGGGTGTGTCCTTACAGCAGCACGAGAAGAGACTAACACATAATATTTAAATTTTGATCATGAAACATTGGAGCTCAATACATATTAATGATGATATAGTAATGACAGAATTGAGCAAAAACACAGAAAACTGCACTTGATAGGAATTGGAATGCATTCTGCCACAAATATCTGTTTATAAAAAATAAACATAAAAAAGTAATCAGAATACTTAATGCTTCAGATTTTGGTCTGCTGATGAGTAATTTGAGCCAATCTTAAATAATATTTGTCTTATTTTAATTCTTTTTTTTTTTTTTTTTAAGTTGGAGTCTTGTTCTGTCACCCAGGCTGGAGTGTAGTGGCATGATCTCAGCTCACTGCAACCTCCGCTTCCCGGGCTCAAGTGATTCTCCTGCCTCAGCCTCTTGACAGTTGGGACTACAGGTGCACAACACCATGCATGGCTAATTTTTGTATTTTTAGTAGAGACGAGGTTTCACCCTGTTGGCCAGCTGGTCTCGAACTCCTGACCTCAAGTGATACTCCCCCTTCAGCCTCCCAAAGTGCTGGGATTACAGGTGTGAGCCACTGCCCCCGGCCTCTTATTTTAATTCTTTAACCAAAGAAATGTGAGGACAAAGGTCCTGGATAAGACCATAAAACCTGGATTATGATCATTATGATGGAGACTGACACTAAATAGCATATAAGTATGCACACGTTACCTCTCTGGTTTTACAGTTTCCTCTTGTGCAAATCCAAGACATTAGACCAGATGACCACTAAGGAACTTTTCTGTAGGTCTATAATTTTTTCTGAAATGCTCAGATGGCTCATTGTCCATAAATGTGTCAGCCAGCTGAGTTATTCATTGAGTCACATGTTAACCTCTTACTGGAACTGCAATGCATTGCAGTGCTATTATGTAACTCTCCAGTCCCTTAGAATTGGGGTCATTATAATTGGCCAGAATGGAAAGAACTCCTGAATGATACACCCGGTCTAAGCACAGGCACATGAATTATGTGGCTGAGATTGGTAAACCTGAAAATTTTCTGAGAAGTAAACACATTTTTGTTACTATTAATTCCTTCCTCCTCCTCCTGCTTTTGTGTCATCACTTACTTCTGCTTTGTCTTCATATTCTCTCTTAGAAAGCATTCTGTCCTAACCCCCAAATGTATCTCTCCATTTTGTCTTCTTGTGCTTCTCCAACTGTCTTCTTGGAATAGAAGTTTGAACCTACTCCTTTATTTTTCAGTTCCATGCAATCCAGCTTCTATCTGTACCACTCTCCTGAAATTCCTACAAAGATTGCCAGTGACTGCTTATCTGCCCACACCAATCTCTTCTTTTCCCCTTTGTGCTTGATTCCACTGCAGCATTTGCTCTTTGGTAATCTCTCATATACCAACCCCTTTCCACTGATGTTTCCCAAGTCAATTTCCAACTATCTAGCAGTTGTCTCCACTGAGGTGTGCTACAGACATCTCAAACTGTTGGATGTCTAAAACCAAATTCATAATCCTCCAGACTTCTTCTATTCCCTGGCTAAATTAATGATTAATATTCACTGAGCCTTATTTATTTATTTATTTATTTTGAGACAGTCTCACTCTGTCGCCTAGGCTGGAGTGCAGTGTCACCATCTTGGCTCACTGCAACCTCCACCTACCGAATTCAAGCAATTGTCATGTCTCAGCCTCCCAAGTAGCTGGGATTACAGATGTGCACCATCATGCTGGCCTAAATTTGTATTATTTTTAGTAGAGACCGGGTTTCACAATGTTAGCCAGGCTGGTCTGGAACTCTCGGCCTCAAGTGATCCGCCCACCTCAGACTCCCAGAGTGTTGGGCGTACAGGCACTAGACACGGCGCCCAGTTCATTAAGCCTTTCAAATTAGAACCAACTCCTCCTCTTCTTCAACTCTTCTATCTCTCTTACTCTGCTCATCCAATTGGCCAGCAAATCCTTTTTCTCCATCCACAATCTACTGCCTTACATTAGGTTTTTAGTATTTCTTAAAAGGACCCTCCTGATGTTAATTGTTAATGCTATCTCTACTCCAATCTATCCAAGGGTTGCTGGAGTTATCACCACAAAATAATAAACTTGATGATGACACCACCTTACTTATCAGCTCTCCTTGTTGCTCTCAGGGCAAAATCCAACCTCCTTAGCATGTTACACAAGGCCCTTTACAAGGTCATCACCACCGATCTCCCCAGTGTTATCCTCATGTGTTCCAGTCACACTGGACCACTTATTCCCTTGACAAATCAAGTTCATTTGAACACGATGACCTTGAATTCAGGCACTGAGTGTTTTCTTTCCATATCCTTGATCACAAAGCACAATGACAAATTGTACATCCTCAATCAACGTTTGAATGAATTAATCATGGATCCTGGATGGTGGTTTCTGAATAAGACATTAATTATTATTATTATTATTATCACTTTTTTTGAGACAAAGTCTCTCTGTATCTCCCAGGCTGGAGTGCAGTGGCTTGATCTGGGCTCACCACAACCTCTGCCTCCCGGGTTCAAGTGATTCTCCTCCCTCAGCCTCCTGAGTAGCTGGGACTACAGGTGCATGCTACCATGCCCGACTTATTTTTGTATTTTTGGTAGAGATGGGGTATCACCATTTTGGCCAGTCTGGTCTTGAACTCCTGACCTCAAGTGATCCACCTGCCTTGGCCTCCCGAAGTGCTGGAATTACAGGCATGAGCCACAGTACCCAGCAAGATATTAATTATTAAGTAAAAGAATTATGAAAGAAACCCCTCCCTTAAAAGAATCCCCTCCCTTTTCCTTGAGCAGGGAAGCAAACAATTACCCTCTGACCTTTTGTCATTATTATAGCCACTTTCAAATCTTGTCCAATTCATGTCAGACTATAAAAAGAAAAACAACTGTGGCCGGGGGTGGCTCATGCCTGTAATCTCAGCACTTTGGGAGGCCGAGGCGGGTAGATCATTTGAGATCAAGAGTTTGAGACCAGCCTGGGCAACATGGTGAAACCCCTATTCTACTGAAAACACAAAAATTAGCCAGGCGTGCTGGTGCGTGCCTGTAGTCCCAGCTACGTAGGAAGCTGAGTGGGGGAGAATCGCTTGAACCTGGGAGGCAGAGGTTGCAGTGAGCCAAGATCACGCCACTGCACTCCAGCCTGGACAACAGTGAGACTCTGTCTCAACAAACAAACGAGCAAAAACCTGACAAAGTCTTTTCCTCTTTCTGTAATATATTCACTATGTGGAGAGAGAAATCAATGAGATCTTTGTGAATGGGAGTATCATACTCAGTTTGTCTGCAGATAATGACAACTAAAACATGAACTGCGCCTTGTAGGAAAACCCTACGTAGAATTGTTGAAGTAAATAGAGATTTATGATTAGCTAAACTGAGAAAGTTAGACCATATGAGTTCCTATATTCTTGAGGTAATTTAGAAACTATTCATAAGAGGAAGGGAAAAAAAAAAAAAAAAAAAACCTGACCTCTTAAAACTTACAAGAATTTCTCACGTTGTCATAATGGAAATTCCCAAATTTCTCAAATCTGTTTTTTTTTCTTCATCTCTGGTAGCATGAAAACATCTGCCAAAAAATATGAAACTTAAGATGTATTTAATTCCATTGCCCAAACTTGTAATAACTTGTAATAATCAGGTTATCCTTACAACAGTCAGGTGTCATTCCCATGAAGGGCACTGGTGCTCTCTCCCTTTGAGCAATGAAAATTTTTTTTTTTTGAAATGGAGTCTCGCTGTGTTGCCCAGGCTGGAGTGTAGAGGCGTGATCTCGGCTCACTGCAAGCTCCACCTCCTGGGTTCATGCCATTCTCCTGCCTCAGCCTCCCAAGTAGCTGGGACTACAGGTACCTGCCACCATGCCCGGCTAATTTTTTGTATTTTAGTAGAGACAGGGTTTCACCGTGTTAGCCAGGATGGTCTCGATCTCCTGACCTCGTGATCCACCCACCTCGGCCTCCCAGAGTGCTGGGATTACAGGCATGAATCTCCGCTCCCAGTCGAGTAATGAAAAATTTTAAACCTTTGCTTCTTCCTTCTGATGTCTGTACTCTCAGGGTTAACAGTACCTCTTTTGAGGTGCTACTATGCTGCTGGTACCTACAAATGTATAGCATCAGATTCTCTAGGTAATAGTGTCAAACTACTACCGAGCATGCGCCTATCTGTACATGTGTTTTCAATAAACATGTATTAACCACTTATTTTGTGCTGGTGCTTGGCACTGGAAATAGAAATATATGAAATTCAATTCCTTTTCACAATGTTTAGAGTCTAGAGTCTATCCACTAGGTTGACAAGTTGACATTGTGAAATATGTAATAGAAAGAGCCTGAGGATACAGAGAAGTGACACAGAGGTCACACTTTGGGGCTGTTAGGAAAGGCTTCCTGAAGAAGGCCATTGCTGAGGAGAATATAATCTGCAAGCGTTTATTAAGTGCCTATGTCAAGCCCAGCTCCAAGCCCGGGAACACAGCAGTGAATAAAGGAGAAAGATATTCCTACCTGCATGGAGCTTACATTGTAGGAGAATAACCTGAAGAAAGAACAGAAGCTTGCCGTATGAATGATCTACAAAGAAATGAATAGCATATCTTTGGAGGTTGGTTATATACAAGTAAGTATAGCTCAGAAAAGTTTCCAGCTCGCTGTATAATCTCTGTCTTATCCAAAACTCATTGAGAACATGTTGAAGTGTCCCCAGTTTCTATAGAGGAGTGCTTCCCTCCACACCTGCGGACAGGGTCTAGAATCCATTCACAGGTGTGGGGCCTCTGTCACGAAAAAGACACGTGCAGGTGCATATGTGCGCTCAATCACAGAGACACACACACACATGCACACACACACAGGGTGAGCCATTCACATGGTGACCACTGACACTGCACTGGCTGGTCCCAGTCTTGACATCCCCATTGTGACAATGCTCAATGCCAGAAGCAGGAATAGAAGGAAGAGATTCTACCTGGTCCCTACCCTCAAGAGCTTGTTTTAAGTTTCTTCCCATCACAAAAGGGAGAGGAGAAGTTGTAATATTTATGGTGTTTTTTAAAGAGACAGTAAGCCCTAGTATGTGTGCCCCTTTTTTTCAGAGCAATGGTTATGTACACTCACTCAAATAAACTTAAGTGTTTCAAAGGACTCTTGGATGGAGGATGGTAATATCTACTTGGGTGTAATGATCCCTATGATCTTGCAATTTAAAAATACAGTATCTCGATTTTTTAAAAAAGATATAAAGATGTGGGCGGGGTGTGGTGGCTCACACCCATAATCCCACCAGTTTGAAAGGACAAGGTGGGAGGATTGCTTGAGCCCATAAGGTCAAGACCAGCCTGGGAAACATAGTGAGATGCTGTCTCTATTAAAAAATAAATAAATAAATAAATAAATAAATAAATAAATAAATAAATAAATTAAATAACGGTGTGAGTCTGAATTGCCATTCCCTCCCTCCTTTCCTTTTCCCCTTCCCCTTCCCTTCCTTTCCTTTCCTTTCTTTCCTTCCCTTCCCTTTCCTTCCCTCCCCTCCCCTCCCTCCCTCCCTTCCCCTCCCCCTCCTTCCCTCCCTTCCCCTCCCTCCCTCCCTTCCCCTACCTTCCCCTCCCCCTTCCCCTCCTTCCCTTCCTTCCCTTCCCTTCCCCTCCCCTCCTTCCTTCCTTCCTTCTTCCTTCCTTCCTTCCTCCTTCCTTCCTTCCTTCCTTCCCCCCCCTCCCTTCCTTCCTTATTTCTCTATTGAACACATACTATATATCCAGTGTAAAACAATTAGGCATACAGATTTTTTTTTTTTTTAATGGAATCTCACTCTGTCTCCCAGGCTGGAGTGCAGTGGCACCATCTCAGCTCACTGCAAGCTCTGCCTCCCGTGTTCACGCCATTCTCCTGCCTCAGCCTCCCGAGTAGCTGGGACTATAGGCGCCTGCCACCATGCCCGGCTAATTTTTTGTATTTTCAGTACAGACAGGGTTTCACTGTGTTAGCCAGGATGGTCTCGATCTCCTGACCTCGTGATTCGCCCACCTCAGCCTCCCAGGCATACAGATATTTTTATGAATGAAAATAAAAGGGGGAATCATATGGTTCCAGATGACATTGCTAATAATTTGGTATATCGTTTTACAGATTCATTCTTCATGCTTATTTTTCATAAATTATACACATGCATTCTATTTTACAAAGTAAGAATAATACTATACATCAGGGGTCCCCAACCCCTGAACCATGGACCAGTACCGTCTGTGGCCTGTTAGGAACCAGGCTGCACAGCAGGAGGTGAGCAAGCAAAGCTTCATCTGTATTTACAGCCACTCCCCATCGCTCATATGACCACCTGAGCCACGCCTCCTGTCAGATCAGTGGCAGCATTAGATCCTCACAGGAGCATGAACCCTATTGTGAACTCTGCATACCAGGGATCTAGGTTGTGCTCTCCTTATGAGAATCTAATGTTTGATGATCTGTCACTGTCTCCCATCACCCCCAGATGGGACTGTGTAGTTGCAGGAAAACAAGCTCAGGGCTCCCACTGATTCTACATTATGGTGAGTTGTATAATCATTTTATTATATATTACAATGTAATAATAATAGAAATAAAGTGCACAATAACTGTAATGTGCTTGCGTCATCCCAAAACCACTCCCCAGCCCCCAACCAAGTAGGTTTTTAAAGAAAAAGAAAACATAATTCCTAACTTGTTTCCCAAGAATTTATATTCAAATAACATAAGCTATTGATTGGCTGTACATTGTTCTTTGTATCACAAATTCCAGGAATTCAAAGACAATGGGTAAGGCAGTTGTCAGGAACAAAATATCTTTAAACAATTGTCCCCTGGCCTGGGCATGGCAGGGCATGGCTGAAGTCCTCTACTCATGTCTCTCTGGCCTGCTGAATTTTGCATACTTCCCATACCACAGGCTGCTCTGAGCTATTTTTCTTTTCTCAGAGGCCTAGGAAATGAAGTCCCTGCCTGAGAAGCCCCTTCCCAGCAAGAACTACACAGTAGAAAAGTAGCATAAATCTCTTATCCCAGGTGAACATCTCATCATTTCTGCCTGGACATGTATTTTCTGCTTCTACAATACAACTTAGAAAAGTAGTATGGTTGTCAGACTGGGTGCAGTGGTTCACGCCTGTAATCCCAGCACTTTGAGAGGCTGAGATGGGCGGGTCACCAGGTCAGGAGTTTCAGACCAGCCTGACCAACATGGGGAAAGCTGGTCTCTACCAAAAATACAAAAATTAGCCAGGTGTGGTGGCATATGACTGTAATCCCAGCTACTCAGGAGGCTAAGGCAGGAGAAGCGCTTGAAACCAGGAGGCAGAGGTTGCAGTGAGCTGAGATCATGCCATTGCATTCCAGCCTGGGCGACAGAGCCAGACTCCATCTCAAAAAAAAAAGAAAAGAGAAAGAAAAGTAATATGGTTGTCATAGTGAAACGGGATTGCTTCCTTGACTTTGACACCCTTTATGGGTGGGAACTGGAATGGCTCTTTTCACTCAGCCCACCACTGGTCACTACTCATTACAGGTAGCATGTGAGCAAGTGAGCGTGGGAGCCACAGGGATTGAATGCTGGAACCAGCCAGTCACTCCTCTCTGGTGGGAGCAGGCTCTGTGCAGTGTTGAAGCCCCTGCCCTCTTGGCACCCAGGTTCTTGTCCAGCGTCCAGGAAGAATCAGGTCACATGAACAGATTGAAGGGTAGTGTATGCAGAGGATTTTATTGGTTGACGGATGTGGCTCTCAGTGGGAAGGGAGATGGAAAGGGGGTGGTGTGGGAAGAAGGGATCTTTCCTTGAAGCCACACTATCTGAAGTTGGCCGTGTCTATCCATAGTCTACAATGCTCAGTTGCTGCTTCTCTGCTTGCCGTTCAGCGGCTTGTATCTCCCACGCTTAGCTGTTGTTTTTTTTTGGCTTTGCCAGCTAATGTCCCTTGTGGGCACAGCATAGGGGCAGGGCAGGCCAAAAAGGCAGTGTTTGGGTGGAAAAATGGGGTCAGCTGTTTTCACGTAGGGCCAGGCTTAGGGTGGGTTTAGCTGGGACCCCAGGCATTCTGTATCAATAAAGTGACTGAGTGTTATGAGCTACATATTTGTGTCTCCTTCAAAATCATTTGTTGAAACCATAAACCCAATGGGGTCAGTTGCAGTGGCTCATGCCTGTAATCCCAGCACTTTGGGAGGCCGAGGTGGGTGGATCACTTGACGTCAAGAGTTTGAGATCAGCCTGGCCAACATAGTGAAATCCCATCTCTACTAAAAATACAAAAATTAGCTGGGCATGGTGCCACACACCTGTAGTCTCAGCTACTTGGGAGGCTGGGGCAGGAGAATTGCTTGAACCCAGGAGGCGGAGGTTGCAGTGAGCTGAGATCCCTCTATTGCACTCCAGCCTGGGCGACAGAGCAAGACTCCATCTCAAAAAAAAAAAAAAAAAAGAAAAAAAAAAAGCCGGGCACGGTGGCTCACGCCTGTAATCCCAGCACTTTGGGAGGCCGAGGTGGGTGGATCACAAGGTCAGGAGATTGAGACCATCCTGGCGAACACAGTGAAACCCCGTTTCTACTAAAAATATAAAAAATTAGCCAGGCATGGTGGTGGACGCCTGTAGCCCTAGCTACTCAGGAGGCTGAGGCAGGAGAATGGTGTGAACGCAGGAGGCGGAGGTTGCAGTGAGCCGAGATCGCACCACTGCACTCCAGCCTGGGTGACAGAGCCAGACTCTGACTCAAAAAAAAAGAAAAAGAAAAAGAAAACCACAATGGGATGCCAATAGAAGGTGGAGGCTTTGGGAGGTAATTAGTTCATGAGGGTGGAGCCCTCATGATGGGATTGGTGCCCTTATTAGAAGTCATGGAGTGTGCTGGCTTCCTCTCTCTTTATACTCTCTACCCTGGGAGGACAGAGCAAAAGGATGCAAATCAGGAAGCTGGGGTTTACCAGACATGGGATCTGTAATCACCTTGATCTTGGACTTCCGAGCATCCACAACTGTGAGAAATATATGATTGTAATTGGAGCCACCCTCTCTACAGTAATTTGTTATAGCTGTCCAAACTAAGACACTAATGAAGTGTGAAATTATATGAGATTCAATTTTTGGTTTTTGAGACAAGGTCTTGCTTTCTTGCCCAGGCTGCAGTGCAGTGGTGAGATCATGGCTAACTGCAGCTTCAACCCCTGGGTTCAAGAAATCCCCTACCTCAGACTCCTAAGTAGCTGGGACCACAGGTCCAGTATTACACTTGGCTAAATTTTTAAATTTTTTGTAGACACAACTGTCTCCCTATGTTGCCCAGGATGGGCTCGAACTTCTGAGCTCCAGTGATGCTCTCACCTTGGCCTTCCAAATTTTGAGACTTAGGTGCAGTGACTAATGCCTGAAATCCTAGCACTTTGGGAAGTTGAGGCTGGCAGATCACTTGAGGTTGGAAGTTCGTGACCAGCCTGGCTAACATGGCAAAACCCTGAGGTCAGGAGTTTGAGACCAGCCTGACCAGCATGGCGAAACCCCATCTCTACTAAAATACAAAAATTAGCCGGGTGTGGTGGCACATGCCTGTAGCTTCAGCTACTTGAGAGGCTGAGGATTGCTTAAACCTGGGTGGCAGAGGTTGTTGTTAGCTGAGATCATGCCACTGCACTCCAGCGTGGGTGACAGAATGAGACCCTGTCTCTCTCTCTCACACACACACACACACACACACACACAAATTATGAGAATTACACCCAGAGATGGGCCTGTTGAACTTTCTTCAGGGCTCACCAGATGTGACCAGACAAATAAGAAGGGTTCTCTGAGTTAGGCCTGCTGGACTTCCATCAGCAATTCCTTCCGAGATCCCTTCCACACATACAAACACACACAAAGATATGATGGACAGAAGGCCTTCCAAATCAGATCACTAACCAAGAATTCCAACAGTATCCCTTCCAAACTAACCTCCTATTCTCCATCTGAGAAATCGCCCTGAAATCTTCCTCATTAAGGAGAAGTCTCCAGAATCAGGACTCTTCCTATTAGTTAGGGAGAGCCAACTGAGACCTCCCAGGAGCCAAACAGACAGACACCCTATGATGGAGCTGCAAACAGTACCTTGCAATGGGGCTACAGACAAGACACCACATAATAGGGCTACCGTTAAGGAATGACTCTCCAGGACTATTTCTCTATTGCAATTAAATCCACGCTCTTGGGGTCGACAGTGTTCTGCCAGTAGAGAGTACCAGAGTCAGCCCCCAGTCCAAGAGAACTAGGTGGCTGCTTGGGCTGGCCTCTGGATCCATTGCTGGAGGGGGGCTACTGAACCATAGGCAGGTAGTTACAGGGCAATCCCAGACGAGCCCCCAAATTTGTAATTGCCCAACGGGCTCACCTTGTCCACTGCCTGGACAGAGCCAATTTATCAAGACAGGGGAATTGCAATAGAGAAAGAGTAATTCATGCAGAATCAGCTGTGTGGGAGATGGAGGAGTTGTATTATTACTCAGATCAGTCTCCCTGAGCATTTGGGGATCAGAGTTGTTTGTTTTTTTGTTTTTTTGAGACAGAGTTTCGCTCTTGTTGCCCAGGCTAGAGTGCAATGGCGCGATCTCAGCTCACTGCCACCTCTGCCTCCCAGGTTCGAGCAATTCTCTTGACTCAGCCTCCCAAGTAGCTGGGATTACAGGTGCCTGCCACCACACCCAACTAATTTTTGTAGTTTTAGTAGAGATGGGGTTTCACCATGTTGGTCAGGCTGGTCTAAAGTTCCTGACCTTGTGATCCGCCCGCCTTGGCCTCCCAAAGTGCTGGGATTACAGGCATGAGCCACTGCGCCTGGCAAGGGATCAGAATTTTTAAGAATAATTTGGTGAGTGGGGAAGGTCAGTGAGTCAGGAGTGCTGATTGGTTGGGTCAGAGATAAAATCTTGGGAAGTTGAAGCTGTCCTTTTGTGCTAAGTCAGTTCCTGGGTGGGGGCCGTAAGATCAGATGAGCCAGTTTATCGATCTAGGGTGGTTCCAGCTGATTCATCAAGTGCAGGGTCTGCAAAATATCTCAAGCACTGATCTTCGTGATACAATGATAGAGGCAGGAGGCAGAGAAATTCTAGGCAGACAGGGGCAGGTCTCTGGCGAATCCCTACCCTCAAGCTGAAAAGCCTGAGCCATGGCTCAAAGTGAGAACTTATATCCCCATTTTCCTGCTTGAATGTTGCCTTTTCCTAAATCACCTATGGCCCCGCCCTGCCCTAGCCTGTGCCTATAAATACCCCAGACTCACCTTCAGAAAGGAGAAGCAGCTGGACACTGGGGACTATGGCTGGTCATTGGAGAGAAGTGACTTGACTTCAAAGGGACAGTTTGATGGCAAAACTTCAGAGAACAATCCGGTCAGAGACAGCTGACTTCAGGGGAAGATTACCTACCCACTCCATCTTTTTTTTTTTTTAGCTCCCCTTCCCGCTGAAAGCCACTTTAATTAGTCATAAAATCCCCTGCATGACCATCCTTCAGGTAGTTTGTGTGACCTCGTTTCTCCTGGACTCCGGACAAGAGCTCAGGAGCCACAGGTGTGGATTCAAAAGGCTGTCTACTGGCCCTTTGCCTTTGCTAGCAGAGGGCAGTCGCCTACACAAAGGGGCAGCGGGTCCACTGAGCTGTTAACAAAGTTGCCCATGGATGGCAGAGCTGAAAGAGCACTGTAACACACCCCCTGGGGCTTTGGAAGTGGCTGTACCCCTGCCTGGACGCAGCAGAGGGGCCTGCACAAAGTTCACTACTGCTGGTGCCCAAAAGCACTCACTCTGGCTCCTGTACCCATTCACCTGCGTGCTCCCTCCCACAAGGGGTGGAACACAACGGGCCCGCTTGAGTGGAGTTTGATCCCACTGGTGCTGAAGCAGCCAGCCAATTCCAGTGTTTGTGCACTCCAATTCCTGCCTTGCTCGCTTTCCTGCTTCCTCCTGCAAGGAGTTGAGAGTGGCTGGCTAAGTAAATGAGGCACACCTGTTGCAAGTCCCATGAAAGGGTCAGGGAAATATCCTGCTTCATTAGGAACAGTACAGGGAGGGTCAGAATCTTGTAGCTTCCAGCTGCATGATTCCTAAACCATAATTTCTAATGTTGTGGCTAATTTGTTTGTCCTACAAAGGCAGTCTAGTCCCCAGGGGAGAAGGGAGTTTGTTTTGGGAAAGGGCTGTTATCATTGTTATCATCTTTGTTTGTGTGGTTGTTTTTTGTTTGTTTGTTTGTTTGAGACAGAGCCTCCCTCCGTCGCCCAGGCTGGAGTGCAATGGCGTAGTCTCAGCTCACTGCAACCTCCACCTCCCGGGTTCAAGCAATTCTTCTGCCTCAGCCTCCCGAGTATGGGGACTACAGGCATCCATCACCACGCCTGGCTAATTTTGTATTTTTAGTAGAGACCCCATTTCCCCATGTTGGTCAGGCTGGTCTCCAACTCCTGACCTCAGGTGATCCGCCTGCCTCAGCCTCCTGAAGTGCTAGGATTACAGGCGTGAGCCACCGCGCCCGGCTTATCTTTGTTATAAACCATAAACTATAAAGTAATTTCCTCCCAAAAGTAGTTCAGCCTATGCCCAGGAATGAACAAGGACAGTTTAGAGGCTGGAAGCAAAATGGAGTTGGTTAGGTTTGCTCAGTTATAATTTTGCAATGGTGGTTTCAATGTTCACTTTAATCAGCTTGTTCAATTGGTGTCTACCAGATTTCTCCTGCAAAGATCTTTTTTACCCTTTCCATACTCAAGTCTTCAGAAGCAAGTCACTTAGTCCACACTCCTTTTTATTATATTTTTATATTTTATTTATTTCAGACAGGGTTTCACTCTGTCACTTAGGCTGGAGTGCAGTGGTTTGAGCACACCTTACTGCAACCTCTGCCTCTGGGCTCAGGTAATCCTCCCACCTAAGGCTCCTAAGTAGCTGGAACTACAGAACTACAGGTGTGGATCACCATGCCTGGCCAATTTTTTTGTATTTTTTGTAGAGGTGGGTTTTCACTATATTGTCCAGGTTGGTCTTGAACCCCTGGCTTGAGCCAACATGCCCAGCTTTAGTCCATAAAGGGGATTGGCCAGGTGCGGTGGCTCATGCCTGTAATCCCAGCACTTTGGGAGGCTGAGGCAGGCAGGCCACCTGAGGTCAGGAGTTTGAGACTAGCCTGGCCAACATGGTAAAAACTCCATCTCTACTAAAAATGCAAATATTAGCCGGGTGTGGTGGCAGGCAACTGTAACCCCAGCTACTCAGGAGGCTGAGGCAGGAGAATCTCTTGAACCTGGGAGGCAGAGGTTGCAGTGAGGTGAGACCATGCCACTGCACTCCAGCCTGGGTGACAGAGCGAGACTCTGTCTCAAAAAAAAAAAAAAAAAAAAAAGAGAGGGGGGGCGAGGGGGGGGGGGGGAGATATTCCAACATTTTGAATGGAGAGATAATTGAGGTTTTTACTGCCTGTGAATAAAAACATATAGAAGTAAAGAAATGAGGCTGGACATGGTGGCTCATGCCTGTAACCCCAGTACTTTGGGAAGTCGAGGTCAGCAGATCACCTGAGGTCAGGAGTTCAAGACCAGCCTGGTCAACATGGCGAAACCCAGTCTCTACTAAAAATAAAAATTAGCCAGGCATGGTGGCGTGTGCCTGTAATCCCAGCTACTCAGGAGACTGAGGCCGGAGAATCACTCGAACCTGGGAGGCAGAGGTTGCAGTGAGCCGAGATTATGCCAGTGCACTCTAGCTTGGGCAATAGAGCGAGACTCTGTCTCAAATTAAAAAAAAAAAAAAGGCCTGGCGCGGTGGCTCACACTGTAATCCCAGCACTCTGGGAGCCCGAGTTGGGAGGATCACAAGATCAGGAGTTCGAGACCAGCCTGGCCAACATGGTAAAACTCTGTCTCTACTAAAAATACAAAATTATCCAGGCACCAGCTACTTGGGAGGCTGAGACAGGAGAATTGCTTGAACCCAGGAGGCGGAGGTTACAGTGAGCCAAGGTGGCGTCACTGCATTCCAGCCTGGGTGACACAGCAAGACCCTGTCTTAAAACAAAAGAGTTACCAGTGCAAGTTTTATTATTTATTTGGCTAGGGGTTTACAAGGTATTTAAATTTTTTTTTTTTTTAAATCAATTTAGAGGATACAAGTGCCATTTTGTTACATGGATATATTCCATAGTGGTGAAATCTGGGCTCTTAGTGTAGCCATTACCCGAATAGGGTACATTGTACTCATTAAGTAATTTTTCATCCCTCACGCACTTCCTCCCACACTTCTGAGTCTCCAGTGTCTATTGTTCCACTCTCTACCTTAATGTGTACACATTATTTAGCTCCCCCTTACAAGTGAGAACATTTTGCACTTGACTTGCTGTTTCTGAGTTATTTTACTTAAGATAATAAAACTGCCATTACAGACCAATCATCACTCCTGGTTCACTGGCTTCCCCCAACCCACCAAGTTATCTTTAAAAACTCTACTCTCCGAATGCTGGGGAGACTGATATGAGTAATAATAAAACTCCGGTCTCCCATACAACTGGCTCTGTGTGAACTACTCTTTCTCTATTGCAATGCCCCAGTCTTGATGAATCAGCTCTGTCTAGGTAGCAGGCGAGTGAACCCCTTGGGCAGTTACAGTTTCATTGTGTTGCCCAGGCTGGTATTCCTATCATAATAAAAGAAATAAACCTGATACAATGCCCCAGATTCTGCTTCAAATAACAGTGGATGAAGTAAGTCAGACAACCGAAAAATCTGGGGAAATACAAAATTGTTTTCACTTATTTTCCTTTTTTTAAAAAAAAAAATATTTTATTTTATTTTATTTTATTTTATTTTAGAGACAGGGTGACATTCTGTTGCCCGGGCTGGAGTGCAGTGGCACAATCTTGGCTGACTGCAAACTCTGCTTCCCAGGCTCAAGCAATCCTCCCACCTCAGCTTCCCAAGTAGCTGGGACTACAGCTGTGCACCACCATGCTCAGCTAATTTTTTTTTTTTTTCTTTTTTGGATTTTTGGTAAAGACAGGGTTTCGCCATGTTGTCCAGGCTGGTCTCGAACTCCTGAGCTCAAGCAATCTGCCCACCTTGGCCTCCCGAAGTGCTGGGATTATAGGTGTAAGCCCCTCATCCAGCCTAAAATCTTTTTTTTTTTTTTTTTTTTTGAGACAGAGTTTCGCTCTTGTTGCCCAGGCTGGAGTACAATGGTGCAATCTCGGCTCACTGAAACCTCTGCCTCCCGGGTTTAAGCGATTCTCCTGTCTCAGTCTCCTGATTAGCTGGGATTACAGGCATGCACCACCACACCCGGCTAATTTTGTATTTTTTAGTAGAGATGGGGTTTCTTCATGTTGGTCAGGCTGGTCTTGAACTCCCGACCTCAGGTGATCTGCCCGCCTCGGCCTCCCAAAGTGCTGGGATTACAAGCGTGAACCACTGCTTCTGGCCCTGAAATCATTTTTTAAAAAGCATCAAAGATTTATCCAAATAATAAGATCCTGGTACACAGAGATCCAGAGGAGTGAGCCCAACTCTGGGCTAGTTGGGAGAGGCCACAGAGCAGGACTTTCAACTACTCATAGGTGTAGGGGCTAGAGGAATAAGCCTTGGAGGCCAGAGCTGTGGGGCCAAAGTAAGGTGAACAAGAAATAACCAGATATCTAGGTGGTGTAGAAAATCCCAGGTTCTAGGCCGGGCGCGGTGGCTCAAGCCTGTAATCCCAGCACTTTGGGAGGCCGAGATGGGCGGATCACATGGTCAGGAGATCGAGACCATCCTGGCTAACACAGTGAAACCCCGTCTCTACTAAAAAATACAAAAAACTAGCCGGGCAAGGTGGCAGGCGCATGTAGTCCCAGCTACTCTGGAGGCTGAGGCAGGAGAATGGCGTGAACCCGGGAGGCGGAGCTTGCAGTGAGCTGAGATACGGCCACTGCACTCCAGCCTGGGCGACAGAGCGAGATTCCGTCTCAAAAAAAAAAAAAAAAAAAAAAAAGAAAATCCCAGGTTCTAAAATGGGGTTGAGTTGCTGCTGACTAGCAAGTGTCCCAGGTGCCTCTGGAGAAGGCAATATCCTTCAGGACCTAAAATCATAACCTCCAATAGTGCTAAAAAAAAATAAAAGACCTAAAATTATTTTTAAAATTATTTCTAAAAAATAATTTTCCAAATACAATGTCTAGGATTCAGTCAAAGATGACTTAATGTGATGTCTTAAAATGGGAACCCCAAGGATGAACACAATGCCCTTTAAGAGGAACAAAAGGACTGCAGTTTGAATTTGTCAGATTGTTCTGATCTGGTAGAAGGAATAGGCAGGCCTCTTAAAACAAATACACCCTATGCATATTCCAATTTACAAAAGGGATAATTTTTTTTTTTTTTCTGAGACAGAGTCTCTCTCTGTCGCCTGTACTGGAGTGCAGTGGCACCATCATAGCTCGCTACAGCCTCGCTCTGAGGTAATTTAAAGAGGGTTCATGACAGTATGTCAAAGATGGTACTGTTAGGCTGGGTGCAGTGGCAAGTGCCTGTAATCCCAGCACTTTGGGAGGCCACGGTGGGTGGATCACCTGAGGTCACGAGTTCAAGACCAGCCTGGCCAACATGGCGAAGCCCCATCTCTACTAAAAATAAAAATATTAGCCGGTCGTGATGATATGTGCGTGTAATCTCAGCTACTCAGGAGGCTGAGGCATGAGAATTGCTTGAACTTGGGAGGCAGAGGTTGCAGTGACCCAAGATTGGGCCATTGCACTCTAGCCTGGGCAACAGAACGAGACTCTGTCTCAAAAAAAAAAAAAAGGTAAACATGAGGCTGTGTGTGGTGGCTCATGCCTATAATCCCAGCACTTTGGGAGGTCTAGGCTGGAAGATTGCTTGAGCCCAGGAGTTCCAGATCAACTTGGGCAACATAGCAAGACCCTGTCCCTGCCTGGGACATGGAAGTTGCTGTGATCTCTGATCACACCACTGCACCCTAGCCTGTGAGACAGAGTAAGACCCTGTCTCAAAAAAAAAAAAAAAAAAAAATGGTATTGTTTAGAAGAATGAATTTATATCCAGTTTTCTAGGAATATGGCCCACTGTACAACTGGGTGCCTGAGGTTTAGAGACATCATAAAGAGAATGTGATAATGTGATAAATCAATTAATACAGAAAATGTTACTGTGGTTGCATGTAAAAGAGAACTCCCCAAATAACAGTGGCTTAAGCAAGATGGAAATTTCTCTTTCACATAAAAGACGTTCAGAGCTAGGCAATCCAGGCTACCCTAGCAGCTCCATGTCAGCAAGGAACCATAGCACCCATCTTTTTCTTCACTATTCTCACTTATTGCTTTTCTTCTTCAGGTCAGTGACTTCATACTCCAATATGGCTGCTAGAGTCCAGCCATTTCATCACATTGCAAGTCAGCTTCCCTGAAGCAACCTTCTTACAATATTGCATAACAAATCTTACTATACACGACAGGCCAAAACGAAGTCACACAGCCACCTGTAGCTGCAAGGGAGACCAAGAAATCTAATGCCTTTTTTGTGTTTGTTTTGTCTTTTTGTTTCTTTTTTTGTTGCTTTTTTTCTGTTTTTTAAATGTTTGGGTTTTTTAAAAAAAATTTTTTTCTGAAATATAATGCTTTTGTTTGGGGCAGAATATGCCTCTGCTGAATCAGTGTTCTACTACTAAGGAGAAAGGGAAAATGCATGCTGCACTGGGTAACTAGTGATCTTTATAACTAATGAAATAAGGGATTACTAGCTTTAAAAGGGAGTTTGGGTCAGGCACAGTGGCTCACCCTTGTAATCCCAACACTTTGGGAGGCCAAGGCAGGTGGATCCCTTGAGCCCATGAGTTTGAGACCAGCACTAAGGAACATGGTGAAACCCCATCTCTACTAAGAATACAAAAATTAGCCAGGCGTGTTGGTGTGCACCTGTAATCCCAGCTACTCAGGAGGCTGAGGCAGGAGAATCACTTGAACCCTGGAGGTGGAGATTGCAGTGAGCTAAGATCAGGCCACTGCACTCTAGCCTGGGTGATAGAGCAAGACTCTGTCAAAAAAAAAAAGCCAGAAAATAAGTGATATATGATGAAATTAACATTCATGTTCTTGGAGGCAAGGAAATCAATACAATACATTCAAATGATTTAGAATATTTCCAAAATTTTAAAATGCTCATACTTCCCTTTTGTAGAGCAATCTCTCCCATGGAAAAGGAAAAGAAATACAGAAAAAGTTGAAATGTCTGTTAAGTGTTGTTTCAAAAGGAAGAAATATCTGGAAAAACATAAATGTTCAGCATTCGGGGTAGTAAAGCAAATTATAGTTCAGTAATTTAATGGGCTGATATGAAGTCATTAAAAGCAATAACTCAAAGACCAGAACAACTTAATATTTGATACATAAAAATAATCAAGATAAATAATTGGGCCGGGTGCGGTGGCTCATGCCTGCAATCCCAGGACTTTGGGAGGCCAAGGCGGGCAGATCACAAGGTTAGAAATTCAAGACCAGCCTGACCAAGATGGTGAAACCCCGTCTCTAAAACCACAAGAATGAACCAGGTGTGGTGGCAGGCACCTGTAATCCCAGCTATTTGGGAGGCTGAGGGAGGAGAATCGCTTGGACCCTGGTGGTAGAGGTTGCAGTGAGCCAAGATCGTGCCACTGCACTCCAGCCTGGGGGACAGTGTGAGACTCTGTCTCAAAAAAAAAAAAAAAAAGAATTGTAACTACAATTTGATTTTGATTATTTCTATAAATAAGAACCAAACAGAAATAAGATGTTCTTCTTCTTCTTTTTTTTCTTTTTTCTTTTCTCTCTCTTTCTTTTTTCTTTTACAGACAATGTCCCACTCTGTTGCCCAGGCTGGAGAGCAGGGGCAGGATCATAAGCACTGCAGCCTCAGACTCCTGGGCTCAAGCAACCCTCTTGCCCTAGCCTCCTGAGGAGCTACGAACATAGCCAAGTGCCACCACACCCTGCTGGAAATAAGACATTCAGAAAGTTGACTTGTTGGCAGGGAATTGCCGGTGCTTCTGAATTGTTTATGTTGTTATATAATATTGTATAATTTCCTCAAATTGTATAAATATATCCATGCATATATATGTACACATACACAAAAATGCAAAAATAAGAGAGAGCTACATATATATTTTAAGGAGTTTCTTTCAGTAATTCTGAAGTTTGAAGAAATTAGAAGAGCAAGGCCATTCCTCACCATGGTTAAGTTTACAGGCTTTGGAGTCACGCAGATCTGGATTCAAATTCCATACCACTGTGCATTAGCTGCACGACCCTGAGCCTCAGTTCTTTTCCTGTGAAATGGGGCTAATACTTGAGTGCTGGTGAGGATTACTTAGATTAGGAAGCATACAGCTTTTCATTAAATGTTGGCCACCAAGGCAGAATGACTTCATTCTCCAAAAGATATTCCATCTAGATCATTTCTCTTCATTACTTCCTTTGCCTGAGGCAAAGTCGGAAATCAATCCAAGGGGAGAAGCATAACTTTTATATATCCTAAATGTACCCAGCCAGATTGTTTTCCAGGACTTCTGCATTTCTTACTATCATAAACTTTACTTTCCAAGGAGTGGAAAGTGCCTAGACAGAGCCGGCTGTACAGGAGACCGGAGTTTTATTACGGTCTGGGTGGTGCCAGCTGATCCATCAAGTGCAGGGTCTACAAAATATCTCAAACATTGATCTCTCTCTTTTTTTTAGACGGAGTTTCGCTCTTATAGCCCAGACTAGAATGCAATGGCATGATCTCAGCTCACCGCAACCTCTGCCTCCCAGGTTCAAGTGATTATCCTGCCTCCGCCTCCCGAGTAGCTGCGATTACAGGCATATGCCACCACCCCCAGCTAATTTTGTATTTTTAGTAGAGACAGGGTTTTTGCCATGTTGGTCAGGCTGGTCTTGAACTCCTGACCTCAGGTAATCCACCCGCCTCAGCCTCCCAAAGTGCTGGGATTACAGGTGTGAGCCACCGGCGCCCAGCCAAGCCATTGATCTTAGGAGTAGTTTAGGGAGGGTCAAATCTTGTAGCCTCCAACTGCATGACTCCTAAACCATAATTTTTAATCTTTTGGGTAATTTGTTAGTCCTACAAAGGCAGTGTAGGCCCCAGGCAAGAAGGGGGTTTATTTCGGGAAAGGGCTGTTATTGTCTTTGTTTCAAACTATGGACTATAAACTAAGTTCCTTCCAAAGTTAGTTCGGCCTACGCCCAGGAATGAACAAGGACAGCTCGGAGGTTAGAAGCAAGATGGAGTTGGTTAGGTCATATCTCTCTCACTGTTATAATTTTGCAATGGCGGTTTCAGAGTCACATGATTTTTTTTTTGTTCTCCAGTGCAAATAGAACTTACATTTACACTATACTGTAATCTATTAAGTGCACAATAGCATTATGTCTTTTTTTTTTTTTTTGAGACAGAGTCTCGCTCTGTAGCCCGAGCTGGAGTGCAGTGGCCGGATCTCAGCTCATTGCAAGCTCCGCCTCCCGGGTTCACGCCATTCTCCTGCCTCAGCCTCCTGAGTAGCTGGGACTACAGGCGCCCGCCACCTCGCCCGGCTAGTTTTTTGTAGTTTTAGTAGAGACGGGGTTTCACCATGTTAGCCAGGATAGTCTCGATCTCCTGACCTCATGATCCTCCCGTCTCGGCCTCCCAAAGTGCTGTGATTACAGGCTTGAGCCACCGCGCCCGGCCAGCATTATGTCTTTAAAAACCACGTACAGACCTTAATTTAAAAATACGGCCAGGCACAGAGGCTCATGGCTGTAATTCCAGCACTTTGGGAGGCCAAGGAAGAAAGATCACTTGAGCTCAGGAGTTTGAGACCGGCTTGGACAACATAGTGAAACCTTATCTCCACAAAAAATCAAAAAATTAGCTAGGTATGGTCGTGCACACCTGTGGTCCCAGCTACTTGGGAGGCTGAGGTGGGAGGATTGCTTGAGACCATGAGGTCCAGGCTGTAGTGAACCATAATTGTACCACTGCATTCCAGCCTAGGTGACAGAGAGACCTTGACTCAAAAAAAAAAAAAAAAAAAAAAAAAGTGTTCGCTTTGGCAACACGTAAACTAAAATTGGAACAATACAGAGAAGATTAGCATGGCTCCTTAAAAAAATAAATTAAAAGATAATTTTTTACAAAACTTTATTGACAGGGCACAGGTGGCTCACGCCTGTAATCCTAGCACTTCGGGAGGCCAAGGCGGGTGGATCACAAGGTCAGGAGTTCGAGACCAGCCTGGCCAATATGATAAAACCCCATCTCTACTAAAAATACAAAAATTAGCCAGGCATGGTGAGGACACCTGTAGTCCCAGCTACTCAGGAGGCTGAGGCAGGAGAATCGCTTGAACCCGGGAGGCAGAGGTTGCAGTGAGCCAAAGTTGCGCCACTGCACTCCAGCCTGGGTGACACAGCGAGACTCTGTCTAAAAAACAAACAAATAACTTTTATTGCTGGCGGGGCATGGTGGCTCACGCCTGTTATCCCAGCACTTTGGGAGGCTGAGGCAGAAGTATGGCTTGAGGCCAGGAGTTCAAGACCAGCTGGGCAACATAGTGAGGTCTCCATCTCTATGGAAAAAAAAAAAAACCAGATAAATATGTGTTTTAAAAAATACTTTATTGCAAAAATTTGCTCATCATCATCTGAGCCTTCAGCAAGTCATAATCTTTTTGCTGTTGGAGGGCCTTGCCTTGATGTTGATGGCTGCTGACTTAACAGGGTGGTGGTTGCTGAAGGGTGGAGTGGCTGTGGAAATTTCTTAAAATAAGACAGGGAAAATTGTTCCTTCTACAAAATATTTCTCTGGAGCATGCAACTCTGACAGCATTTTACCCACAGCACAACTTCTTTAAAAATTGGAGTTAATCCTCTCAAGCTCTACTGCTTCTTTATCATTAAGTTTATGGAATATTCTAAATCCTTTGTTGTCATTTCAACAATGTTAACAACATCTTCAGCAGGAGTAGACTCCACCTCAAGAAACCATTTTTTTTTGTTCATCCATAAGAAGTAAGTATGGCCGGGCGCGATGGCTCACACCTGTAATCCCAGCATTTTGGGAGGCCGGGGCAGGCAGATCACCTGAGGTCAGGAGTTCAAGACTAGTCTGGCCAACATGGAGAAACCCCATCTCTACTAAAAATATAAAAATTAGCCGGGTGCAGTGGCATGTGCCTGTAATCCCAGCTACTCAGGAGGCTGAGGCAGGAGAATTGCTTGAACCGGGGAGACAGAGGTTGTGGTGAGCTGGAATCACAATACTGTACTCCAGCCTGGGTGACCAAGTGAGACTCCATCTCAAAAAAAAAAAAAAAAAAAAAAAGTAACTCCTTATCTGTTTACCTTTTATCGTGAGATTGCTGCAATTCAGTCACATCTTCAGGCTCCACTTCTAATTTTAGTTATTTTGCTATTTCCACAATGGAGGAGTTACTTTCTTCACTGACGTCTTCAACCCCTCAAAGCCATCCATGAAGGCTGGAATCAAGTTCTTTCAAACACCCGTTAATATTAATATTTTGACCTCCTCCCATGAATCATCAATGTTCTGAATGGAGTCTAGAATGATGAATCCTTTCCAGAAGGTGAATCCTTTGCCCAGATCCATCAGAGGAATCACTATCTATGGAAGCTAGGGGCTGGGCATGGTGGCTCACACCTGTAATCCCAGCACTTTGAGGCAGGAAGGCTGCTTGAGCTCAGGAGTTCAAGGCCAGCGTGGGCAACATGGAGAAACCCCATATCTACAAAAAGTTTTTAAAAATTAGTTGGGCATGGTGGCACATTCCTGTAGTCCCAGCTACTTAGGAGGCTAAAGGAGGATAGCTTGAGCCTGGTAGGCAGAGGTTGCAGTGAGCCACAATCACACCATTGCACTCCAGCCTGAGTGTCAGAGCAAGATCCTTTCTTAAAAAGAAAAAAGAAAGTTGAAATTACTCCTTGATCCGTGGGCTGCAGAATGGTTGTGTTGGCAGGCATAAAAACAACATTAATTTCCTTGTGCATCTCCACCAGAGCTCTTGCATGACTAGGTGCATTGTCAATGAGCAGTAATATTTTGAAATAAATCTTCTGAGCAGTAGGTCTAAAAAATGGGCTTAAAATATTAAGTAAATCATGCTATAAACAGATGTGCTGTCATCCAGGTGTTATTGCAGATTTAGCATAATTCTTTGTTGTTTGTTTTTTTTTTTTTGAGACAGAGTCTTGCTCTGTCACCCAGGCTGGAGTGCAGTGGTGGGATCTTAGCTCACTGCAACCTCTGCCTCCCAGGTTCAAGGGATTCTCCTGCCTCAGACTCCCAAGTAGCTGGGACTACAGGTGCATGCCACCACACCAGGCTAATTTTTTATTTTTAGTAGAGACAGGATTTCACCATGTTAGCCAGGATGGTCTCGATCTCCTGACTGTGTGCCGCCCGCCTTGGCCTTCTAAAGTGCTGGGATTACAGGTGTGAGCCACCGTGCCTGGCCAGCATAATTCTTAAGGGCTCTAGGATTTTTAGAAGGGTAAATGAGCATTGGCTACAACTTAGTCCCTGACTGGTTGCATTAGGCCCTAAAAGAGCTTGTCTTTGGAAGCTTCGAAGCCAGGCATTGACTTATCTCTGCCTGTGAAAGTCCTAGGTGGCATCTTCTTCCAATAGAAGGCTGTTTCATCTACATTGAATTTCTGCTGGTTAGTGTAGTCACCTTTATCAGTGATCTTAGCTAGATCTTCTGGGTAATTTGCTGCTTCTGTATTAGCACTTGATGCTTCACCTTGTACTTTTATGTTACAGAGATGGCTTCCTTCCTTAAATCTCATGAACCAACCTCTGCTAGATTCGAACTTTTCTTCCATAGCTTCTTCACCTCTTTTGGCCTTCACAGAACTAAGAGGTACAGCCTTGCTCTGGATTAGGCTTTGGCTTAAGGGAATGTAGAGGCAGATTTGATCTTCCATCTACAAGACTAAAGGTTTCTACATATCAGCAATAAGACTGTTTTACTTTGTTATCTTGTGTTCACTGGAGTAGCATTTTATTTATTTATTTATATTATTTATTTATATTTTATTTATTCATTTATTTATTTGAAAGAGAGTCTCACTCTGTCACCCAGGCTGGAGTGCAGTGGTGTGATCTTGGCTCACTGCAACCTCCTCCTCCCAGGTTTGAGAGATTCTCCTGCCTTAGCCTCTGAGTAGCTGAGATTACATGCATACACCACCAAGCCCAGCTAATTTTTCTATTTTTAGTAAAGATGGAGTTTCACCATGTTATCCAGGCTGGTCTTGAACTCCTGACCTCAGGTGATCCACTCGCCTTGACCTCCCAAAGTGCTGGCAAGGGCCAGGCGCAGTGGCTCACGCCTATAATCCCAGCACTTTGGGAGGCTGAAGCAGGTGGATCACTTGAAGCCAGCAATTCAAGACCAGCCTGGCCAACATGGCGAAACCCTGTCTCTACTAAAAACACAAAAATTAGCTGGGTGTGGTGGCGCATGCCTGTAATCCCAGCTACTCGGGAGGCTGAGGAAGGAGAATCGCTTGAACCCGGGAGGTGGAGGTTGCAGTGAGCAGAGACCATGCCACTGCACTCCAGCCTGCACAATAGGAGTGAGACTCCATCTCAAAACAACAACAACAACAACAAAATTAGCTGGGGATGGTGGTGCATGCCTGTAGTCCCAGCTACTTGGGAGGCTGAGACACAGGGATTGCTTCAACCCAGAAGGTAGAGGTTGCAGAGAGCCAAGATCACACTACTGCCTGGGTGACAGAGTGAGACTCTGTCTAGGAAAAAACAAACAAACAAACAAAAAAACCCAGAACTTTTACATTTATAGTGTATTTATTTTAAATATACATGTATACATGCCCTTTTTTCCACTCATTTACATATTTTTATTTGGAAATGTTTATACCAGTACAAGGAAACAATTTTGGAGACACTGGATGTCGTTAGTTATCATTAGTTTATTACAAAGGAGAAATACGGAAATTATTTACATGAAGAAAGATTTCAGAACTTCAGTGGAATGGGCAGCTTCACGTTGATGGCATTTCAATAGCGACTTATTTCAGTCTATGTACTTTCCAAGAATGTCACCATCTCTAAATAGGAAATAATCCTCGTCATATAGAACTCGTTTGGTGCCTCCATATTCCGGGAGAAGAACTTTATCTCCAACTTTCACGCTAACTGGTTGAATCTCTCCACCCTTTCCTTTAGAACTCGATCCAACAGCGACTACTCTTGCTTGCAATACTTTTCCTTGAGATTTTTCTGGAAGCATAATGCCTGCTTTGGTTACCCTTTCAGCAGCACTCCCTTCAACCAGTACTCAAAGAGTGGAAGGAACTTTCTAAACGCATGGCCTGCCATGACTCCCTCTGCCTCAGATTGGTACTGTGCTCTCGTGTATACATTTTCATCTTAAGCGACAAATTCTTGTTAGCTCTCTAGTCAGACAACTCTTTTTTTTTTGAGACTGAGTTTTGCTCTTTGTTGCCCAGGCTGGAGTGCAGTGGCGCGATCTCGGCTCACTGCAAGCTCTACTTCCCGGGTTCAGGCCATTCTCCTGCCTCAGCCTCCCGAGTAGCTGGGACTATGGGCGCCCGCCACCACCGCCGGCTAATTTTTTGCATTTTTAGTAGAGACAGGGTTTCACCGTGTTAGCCAGGATTGTCTTGATCTCCTGACCTCGTGATCCACTTGCCTCGGCCTCCCAAAGTGCTGGGATTACAGGTGTGAGCCACCGCGCCCGGCCAGACAATTCTTATATTTGTGTTAAAAGAGATTGGCCAATTGAATTGCTTAATTCAGGGAATTACATAAGCAGCAGAAGGGTAAGATGATCAGGTGAATTCTCTTTGATATTATAATGTCTTTGCTTAGGGAGAGGTTTTTTTTTTTTTTTTTTTTTTATCTTTTTTTAATCTGATGAATCAGTAGCAGGGCAGGAAAGGAAAAAAGGGAAGGAACAGAGTGATTTTCAGAACATAGAAACCTAGGTAGAGATTACAGTGAAACCATGATTGCTAGCTTTTGTGATTTTTATTTTTTATGTTTAAATTTTATTTATTTATTTAAAGACAGAGTCTCTGTCGCCCAGGCTGGAGTGCAATGGCATGGTCTCTGCTCACTGCAACCTTTGCCTCCCGGGTTCAAGCAATTGTCCTGCCTCAGCCTCCTGAGTAGCTGGGATTACAGGCGCCCACCACCACGCCTGGCTAATTTTTGTATTTTTTAGCAGTGACGGGGTTTCACCACATTGACCAGGTTGGTCTTAAACTCCTGACCTCATGATCTGCCCGCCTCTCCTTCTCAAAGTGCTGGAATTACAGGTGTGAGCCACAGAGCCCGGCCATTTTTTTTTTTTTTTAGACAGGGTCTCGCTGTATTGACCAGGCTGGAGTTCAGTGGCTGCAATCTCAGCTCAACTGCAATCTCTGCCTCCCAGGTTCAAGCAATTCTCATGCCTTAGCTTTCCGAGTAGCTGGGATTATAGGCGCGCACCACCATGCCCAGCTAATTTTTGTATTTTCAGTAGAGACGGGGCTTCACCATATTGGCCAGGCTGGTCTCGAACTCCTGACCTCAGGTCATGTGCCTGCCTCAACCTCCCAAAGTGCTGGGATTACACTGCACCTGATCATTTAAAAATTTCTATTTATTTGTTTTTGAAATAGTCTCAATCTGTGGTCCAGGTTGGAGTTCAGTGGTGTGATCATAGTTCACTGCAGCCTTGAACTCCGGGCTCAAGTGATCCTCCCACCTAAGCCTCTTGTGTAGCTAGAACCATAGGTTATGCACCACCACACCCAGCTAAGTTTTAAATTTTTTGTAGATATGGGGGCGGGTCTCACTATATTGTCCTGGCTTTGGCCTCCCAAAGCGTTGGGATTATAAAACTGTGAGCTACCATGCCTGGCCAGCTTTCGTGATTTTTAAAAAGCCTTATTTTAAATGTTCTGCTTTGTTTTGTATGGTGGGTACTCACTCCACAGCCACAGTGATCTCTTGAAATACTAGTCTGCCCATGTTCCTAGTTTCTCCTTAATACCAAAAATAATCCTAGATTCTCAGCAGGACTTTGGTGACCTGGCCTCTTTGTTCCTCTCTCCATTTGCTGCCTCACACTTAAAATTTAAGTGCTTTCGTAGTCTGTGTATGCATTTCCTCCAGTTGTTTTCTGGGCTTGGAATGCTAATCTCATTTTTCTTTGCCTGGTTAATAATTATTTCCTTTTGAAAAGTCTGAGGTCATCTGTCAAAAAATCTCCCTGGTCCTTCATCTGAGCCCGGGCTCCTGGCCCTCAGCTCTGGGCATGTCTCTACTTTACTTTTTAAAATCCTCTCCTCTCCATTTAATAGACCACATAACATAATTTTGTTATTTTGTTTTTATTGTTTTTTGTATTTTTGAGACAGAGTCTCGCTGTCACCCAGGCTAAAGTGCAGTGGTGTGATCTCAGCTCACTGAGAAAACCTCCACCTCCCAGGTTCAAGCGATTCTCCTGCTGAAGCCTCCTGAGTAGCTGGGATTACAGGCGACAGCCATGGTGCCTGGCTAATCTTTTGTATTTTTAGTAGAGACGGGGGTTTCGCCATGTTGGCCAGGCTGGTCTTGAACTCCTGACCTCAGGTGATCCACCCACCTTGGCCTCCCAAAGTGCTAGGATTACAGGCATGAGTCACTAGGTCCGGTCTAATTTTGTTATTTTGATCGATCAGTGTCCTAGTCCTGAGGGTACTATTACTATTTCATCTTTGTAGCCTAGCATGGCACCCATGAAATGTGTATATTACTGAAAGGAACCTATTATGTGGTCTATTAAATTACCTTTGGTCACCAATGACCCAACAATTTCGGCCACAAATGTTGGGCTCAGACTCCCTAAATTATCAAAATCATGTGCTTATAAGTGCCTCCAGAACACAAATCCCTTTCACAGGGTTTGAAACGTATCAAGTCACCATTAATCATCTTAGGCCAAGGCTCCAAGTCTGGGCTATTCCGGAACCCTGAGGGGAAAAAGAGAATTTTTTTTTTTTTTTTTTTTTTTTTTTTTT
>NW_016811065.1:150194-153945 GCF_001698545.2 Rhinopithecus bieti
CTGCAAGCTCCGCCTCTCGGGTTCACGCCATTCTCCTGCCTCAGACTCCCGAGTAGCTGGGACTACAGGTGCCCACAACCTTGCCCGGCTAGTTCTTCTTTTGTATTTTTTAGTAGAGACGGGGTTTCACCGTGTTAGCCAGGATGGTCTCGATCTCCTGACCTTGTGATCCGCCCGTCTCGTCCTCCCAAAGTGCTGGGATTACAGGCATGAGCCACCGCGCCCTGCTGCTAATTTTTAATTCTTTTTGTATTTGTAGAGATGGCATCTTGCTGTGTCCTGCAATGCTTCCTTTTTTTTTTTTTTTCTAAGACAGAGTCTTGCTTTGTCGCCCAGGCTGGAGTGCAATGGTGCAATCTTGGCTCACTGCAACCTCTACCTCCTGGTTCAAGAAATTCTCCTGACTCAGCATCCCAAGTAGCTGGGATTACAGGCACCTGCCACCACACCCAGCTAACTTTTTTGTATTTTTAGCGGAGACGGGGTTTCACCATGTTGGCCAGGCTGGTCTCGAACTCCTGACCTCAGAAGATCCACCTGCCTCAGCCTCCTAAAGTGTTGGGATTACAGGCGTGAGCCACCACGCCCAGCCTGCAGTGCTTCTTATTGAGAAAACAGTAGCCGTATTTGTCCCAGATCTGAAGACTGAGGACAGATCATGTGTGATATTCATTGGCCAGGCTGTCAAAGGCAGGTTTTGAATGTTCATGAAGGTGTCTGATGTAGTTGTGATTAATATCACTCCAAAGTGAACTTGAAATGGGAGACATTCAGAAATGGGAAAATAAGCTGACAAGGTGAACCACTTGTGAGATGCTCAAATCACAGACTCTACAAGGAAGTGGTTTACAATTTACCAAGGAAGCCTTCAGGAAAAGCAGAGTTACAGGAGAAAAAGGCATGGAATTGCCCCTTTGTTGCCAGGAGTTCTCAGCCAACACAAAACAAACATGTATTGATTGCCCATGTGCGCCTGGGGCTTTTAGGTTGTTTGTTCTCTGCTTACCTGAGCAGCCGGAGCACTGGATTACCTCTGCCCGCTCCTAGAAAACAAGTCCTTGGTGCAGCAACAAGATGTGGGTAAGAACCACACACAGAGAAGAAAGCCAGGCGCGGTCTCTACTAAAAATACAAAAAGTTAGCTGAGCGTGGTGGCACATGCCTGTGAGCCCAGCTACTCAGGAGGCTGAGGCATGAGAATCGCTTGAAACTGGGAGGTAGAGGTTGCAGTGAACTGACATTATGCCACTGCACTCCAGCCTGGTTGACTGAGTGAGACTCTTTCTCATTAAAAAAAAAAGAAAAGAAAAGAAAACAGAACCAGACATAGAGAAGTGATGGAATTAACTCTACATTTATCCACTGGCCCTGAAATATTCAACCTTATCTCTCCTTTTTTTTTTTTTTTGAGATGGGGTCTTGCTATGTTGCTCAGGCTGGTCCTAAACTCTAGGGCTCAAGCAATCACCTGACCTCAGCCTCCTGAGTACCTGGGATTAAAAGTGTGCACCCCCATCCCAGGCTGACAGTATCTCTCTTAGCTCATCATCTCCTCCTCTCCTCTACCCCTACCCTTTGTACTTCCCTTCAACCACATTGGCCTTGTGTCTTAACACATCAAGCACCCCTCCTTCTCAAGGCCTTTGCGGTGGCTGTTCCCTCTGCCAGGTGTTCTTCCTGCAGCTATTTTTCACTTACCTCTTTTGTTCAAATGTTACCTTCCTGCAGACTTTTTCACTTACCTCCTTTGTTCAAATGTTATCATCTTGATGAGACCTGCCCTGATCACCTTTTTTAAAAATTGCACCTGACCACTACTGGTCACCATATCCAGTCTTATTATTCACCATAGCACCTATCACCTTCTAACAAATCATGTGATTTAACTTATTCATTATGTTTATTTTCTGTCTCCCTTCACTGGATTGTAAGATCCATGAAAGCTCTCAGTATTTGCTGAATGAGTATTTCTTGGGTACTCACTCTTTACCCCAGGACAGGGCAGATCCCGTAAGGAAAAGCTTGACATGGCCATTCAGTTTGGTGGCTGGTGATTTGGAAGTCCTCAGGATGAGTTTCCTTTTACATTCTAACATTGTTCAGCCATTCTGATGGTCTGATGTTTTTAGCACAGTTGAACACTTTAAATAAGAGCCACAACCATAAGGAGGACCTCTCCCCAGTATGACATTTACAATCAGCTTTCTTATCAGATGCTTTCTGCTTGTAACATTGTTATTCTTCAGCATATTGGATAAATTGGCAAATGGTTCTTAGACATATGAAAAGATATTCAACTTTATGAATAGGAATAAATATTCAAATTAAAACTCACTGATGCCAGTTGTGATCTACTGGGTTAGCAGAAACCCAAATGTTTGATACTGGTACTGGTGAGAATATGGGGAAACAGTCTCTTTCATACATTGCTTACAGGAACGTGAACTGATTTCAGTCTCCATGGTGGGACTTGGGCGATATCTATGGATATGACAGATACACACACACACCCCCATCATTTGATGCAACGGCCATTTTTTTTTGGAATTTATCCTATAGGTATACATGCCCATGTGAAGAATGGCATTTCTATAATGTTACTCAGGGCATTGCTTTGAATAACAAAAGATTGGAAACTACAAATGACCATCAGTAGAGAATTGCCTAAATAAATGTGGTTTATTTATTAAAGGACACCTCAAGTGAAAGCTCTCTGTACCTAGCAGATTCTTTTTACTTCAATACACTTGTATGGAAAAATCTCCAAGATACATTGTTACATGGGAAAAAGCAAGATACAGAACAACATATGTTCTCATTAGTGGAGAAAAAAGAGGAGCAAAATAATATGTATTTGCATTAGCTTGCATAAAGAAACAAATAAAAGTGGTTTACCTGTGTGTGATGGAGGGAGGAGTAGGTCAAGGTCAGTGAGACACTGGCAAATGAGGAGAAAGGATGATTATAAGCCATACCTTTTTGTTTTATTTTTTAGCCAAATGAATGGGTTTCCTATCAGAAAATTAAATTAAAAACATGAGGCTGGGCGCAGTGGCTCACTCATGCCTATAATCCCAGCACTTTGGGAGGCCAAAGTGGGCAGATCATGAAGTCAGGAGATCGCGACCATTCTGGCCAACATCGTGAAACCCTATCTCTACTAAAAATACAAAAATTAGCTGGGCACGGTGGTGTGCACCTGTAGTCCCAGCTACTTGGGAGGCAGGAGAATCGGAACTGGGGAGGTGGAGGTTGCAGTGGGTCGAGATTGCACCACTGCACTCCAGCCTGGTGACAGAGTGAGACTCCTCAAAAAAAAAAAAAAAAAAAAAAAAAAAAATTAAAACATGGGCCCAACCACCATGAGATATAACAAGTTAGAATAGCATAAAGTGATATTTCTTATTTTGAAACCATTAACAAAAGCATATCAAAAGGAAGGACAAATAAAAGCTAACCTCAAAAAATTAGTTTAGATTTGCCCTTGGGTGCGGTGCCTCATGCCTGTAATCCCACACTTTGGGAGGCTGAAGTGGGCTGATCACTTGAGTCCAGGAGTTTGAGACCAGCCATGGGCAATATGGTGCAACTCTGTCTGTACAATAGTCCCGCCTACTCAGGAGGCTGAGGTGGGAGGATCACTTGAGCCTGGAGTCTGAGGCTGCAGTGATCTGTGATCACACTGCTGCACTCCAGCTTGGATGACAGAGCGACACCACCGTCCCAAAAAAAAAAAAAAAAAAAAAAAAAA
>NW_016811065.1:155800-166188 GCF_001698545.2 Rhinopithecus bieti
CCTGACCTCGTGATCCGCCCGTCTCGGCCTCCCAAAGTGCTGGGATTACAGGCTTGAGCCACCGCGCCCGGCCCACATTTAACTTTTTAAAGAAAGTTTCCTTCTGTTTTTGTTTTTTTATAAACGCCGATGTCAAGTGCTGACTTTCAGTAGCTCATAGCGAGGGAAGGAGCTGCTCTGCTACTATGAAACCCCGCCCCAGAAGCAGGTTGCCTATGAATGGTTTAATACCAGGTTTCCCATTTAACTACATTTAGCTTTTGAAGGGGCATATGAAGAGGTTCATTTTTGCAGAAATGTCTGAAGACTCCAATTTTCCCAATGGACTTTTTTTTTTTTTTTTTTTTTTTTAAAGACAGAACTTTGCTCTGTCACCCAGGCTGGAGAGCAGTGGCATGACCTCAGCTCACTGCAACCTCTGCCTCCCAGTTCAAGCAATTCTTCTGTGTCAGCCTCCTGAGTAGCCGGGACTACAGGCTCCCGCCACCATGTCCAGCTAATTTTTTGTATTTTTAGTAGAGACAGCATTTCACCATGTTGGCCAGTCTCGTCTCAAACTCCTGGCCTCAAGTGATCTGCCCGCCTCAGCCTCCAAAATTCCTGGGATTACAGGCGTGAGCCACCACGCCCAGCATCCCAGTGGCCATTCTTAATCTGTATGTAAGGATATTGATCTTGTTTATTGCCTGTCTCACACAAAATATACGCTCCATAAGGATAGAGATTTGGGGTTTGTCTATAGCATTTGTGACAGAGCCTGACACATTGCAGGCACTTGGTAAATATTGGTTGAATGTTGAACAAGATAATTTGTGTCATATGGTCCTGTTTCATTAACCTTGTTCTTTAATTGTTAACTGATTCTGCCAGCACCTCATTGTTCATTGACTTTGGTTGCAGTTCTGTTTTCCAGCACAATTAGAAATGAAATCCTTGTGTTTCACAAGATTTGTGGTCCCAGTTTGTGGTTGATTTGACTTGCATTGTTGACTATTTACAATATTTAATAATAATACTGAGAGGGAACATAGCATGATTAAGAGCAACAACTTTGGAACAGACAGCCTGGATTAGGGAATGACTCTTTATGTGTTCCAACTGTAGAACTTTGGACAGGTTACTTGACATCTCTCGGCTTCTCTATTGGTTAATAATTGCACGTACTTCATTATTAACACGAACTCACAGAAAACTCATTAACAGTCTGGTGGAAGAACATAGTATGTAGAAGTACTTGCTATTAGTATTATCAAGGGGGCCGTCCACATTGGTCTGGATAGGAAAGGATGTTTGGTTGGGAGCTAATTTTAGAAATGATCGCTTTATATGTGAATGTAATATCAGAAGCTCTTTTATTTAGTAGCCTCAACTTAATCAACTTACTGGGTTAACTGATGAATTCATTCTTTGAAAAATGCACTGACTGAAGCCAATGACCCCTCAAAACTCCCTCCTGTGAGGGCCGCTCTGTGGGTACTTGCTTCTCTTACCCATGTCTTTGTATTCTTATCAAATGCCAATTGTGTTTATTCCCAAATTGTATTTATGTTCGTGCCACTTGTATTTTGTATTGTAACTGTGTGACTTAACGCAACACATATTAACTGATGATCTGTGTAGGTAAAAAGAGAATTGTAATTTCTAAAAAAATTTGTTTGGGCCGGACGCAGTGGCTCATGCCTGTAATCCCAGCGCTTTGGGAGGCTGAGGCGGGCGGATCACTTGAGGTCAGGAGTTCAATACCAGCCTGGCCAACATGGTGAAACCCCATTTATATTAAAAATACAAAATTAGCCAGGCATGGTGGCACATGCCTGTAATCCCAGCTACTCGGGAGGCTGAGGCAGGAGAGTCGCTCGAATCTGGGAGGCAGAGGTTGCAGTGAGCTGAGATTGTGCCATTGCACTCCATCCTGGGGCGACAAGAGTGAAACTCCATCTTAAAACAACAACAACAACAACAAAAAAAACTGGTTGAATGCTTTGGAAAGATTAAAAAGAGACAATTGTCCAAAAAAAAATTTGCAGTCCTTTTAGTAATTGATCTGACAACTATAAATATTTAGGAAACTGGTATAAGGAAAACTGGAAGGAGTCTGAATTCAAATTGCTTCAAAAGTGTTTTTAAGACTTCCCTCCACTTTGGCCGGGCGCGGTGGCTCAAGCCTGTAATCCCAGCACTTTGGGAGGCCGAGACGGGCGGATCACGAGGTCAGGAGATCGAGACCATCCTGGCTAACACAGTGAAACCCCGTCTCTACTAAAATACAAAACTAGCTGGGCGAGGTGGCGGGCGCCTGTAGTCCCAGCTACTCGGGAGGCTGAGGCAGGAGAATGGCGTAAACCCGGGAGGCGGAGCTTGCAGTGAGCTGAGATCCGGCCACTGCACTCCAGTCCCGGCAACAGAGCGAGACTCCGCCGCAAAAAAAAAAAAAAAAAAAAAAGACTTCCCTCCACTTTAAAGAAACCAAAATTGGAAATGAGATGATTCAGAGTAGATGTGATTTATATGCCAAGAAGACACAGTGGACCCATACTCTTGTAATGGCATTGGTCTATATCCACAGGTGGGCAAATTAATATACATTGATACACTTTAAGTTAAAATAAAATGTTTGTGGTATGTATTCATTCATACAAGTTTTAAGACTTTTAAAGTACTCACTACTGGCGTCTTTTTTTTTTCTTTTCCTTTTTTTTTTTTGTTTTTTGAGACAGAGTCTAACTCTTGTCATCCAGGCTGGAGTGTAGTGGCACAATCGCAGCTCACTGCAACCTGTGCCTCACGGGTTTAAGCAATTCTCGTGCCTCAGCCTCCCAAGTAGCTGAGATTACAGGCGCCCACTACCACGCATGGCTAATTTTTGTATTTTTAGTAGAGACGGGGTTTCATCATGTTGGCCAGGCTGGTCTCGAACTCCTGACCTCAAGTGATCTGCCTGATTCGGCCTCCCAAAGTCCTGGGATTACAGGCATGAGCCACTGTGCCTGGCCCTAATTTTTGATGACTTTTGCTTAAACCAACTTTTTTGATTACTGAGACGACACAGAATTTCAGGCAATGGTGATGTTGGCTTTCCAGTTCAGCCGTAACAATGGGTATCACAATAAAAAATACTCAGTTAATGAGGGCTGTGTGCATAAAATCACATATTCTGACATGATGGTAATGACATATCAGTTTTTACAGTGCAGTGATTATAACCTCATAGTATTTCTAATCTATAGTGTCACAAAGATGAAAAGGCAGGCATGCCATTTAAAACCTTTAGCTAGAAAAGTATTATTATTATTGTTTTGAGACAGAGTTTTTGCTCTGTTGCCCAGGCTGTAGTGCAATGGTATGATCTCAACTCACTAGAGCCTCTTCCTCCTGGGTTCAAGTGATTCTCCTGGCTCAGCCTCCCAAGTAGATGGGATTACAGGCATCTGCCACGATGCCCAGCTAATTTTTGTGTTTTTTAGTAAAGACGAGGTTTCACCATGTTGGTCAGGCTGGTCTTGAACTCTTGACCTTAGGTGATCCACCCACCTCAGCCTCCCAAAATGCTAGGATTACAGGCATGAGCCACTGTGCCTGGCCGAAAAGTATTATTTTTGAGATGATCATTTATAATTGAATATTGACTTCACAAACACATGAAATTAGTTAATTCTAAGAAAAGCATAATAAGAAAAGTGAAGATCCCAAACTTTTGCAGCCCCAAAATTAATTGAGGGTGATGGATGCAGTGTTCTGCAGCCTGAGTCTACTGTAAATATATAATTTCTCCTCTGATTTAAATTTTCCCTGTCATTTGGGTACAACAAATTCTTTTCTTCTCACTGAATTAAGTAAAATTATGAATATTTTCTTCTATGTTTCCTTTTAAAAGGCACTATAGTATTGCTCAAAAGTCTTGACTGATGCAGGGCTGACAACTTTCAAACATCTCAATTTTTTTTTTTTTTTTTTTTTTTGGTTCGGGGGGTAGCGTCTTGCTCTGTTGCCCAGACTGGATTGCACTGGCATGATTTCAGCTCACTGCAGCCTCTGCCTTCTGGGCTCAAGTGGTCCTCCCACCTCAGCCTCCCAAGTAGCTAGGACTACAGGAACATGCCACCATGCTCGGCTAATTTTTTTTTTTTTGTAGAGATGGGGTCTCACTGTATTGCCTGGGCTGGTCTTGAACTCCTGGGCTCGAGATCCTCCCACCTCAGCCTCTTATAGTGCTGGGATTACAAGTGTGAGCCACTGTGCCCAGCCTCAATCTCAATTTTAAAAAAAAGTTTCATAGTCATCTTTAGCTCACAGTAATTGCCTTTCATTCCATCAAGAACATGCATTGAAGAGTTATTGTGAGCCAAGGACACCATAGCTGGCTCCAGAAGAAATAGCTGATACACCCCTGACTGAAATGTACAGCATGTAAACTCACATGAAAATGACAATAACTTGAAAGAAATGTAATATAGCACAGCAGAGAAGAGTTCCGAAATTAGAGAGTTCTAGGGTTCTTTCCTCTTGGAAGTCCCCTCTCGTGAGACAGCTGTTTTCCTTTCTCTTTCTTTTTCCTATTAAACCTCCACTCAGAAAAGAAAAGAAAAGAGGAGAGAAGAGAAGAGAAAAGAAAAGAAAGGAAGGAAAAAAGGAAATTGGAGAGTTCTAGATGCACAGCTTGGCTTCCTTGTTTACTCTGTGACCAAGTTAGTTTTCTAAGACTGTTTCCTCATCTTTAAGATGGCAATAGTGAGCCGGGTGCGGTGGCTCACGCCTGTAATCCCTACACTTTGGGAAGCCAAGGGAGGTGGAGCACTTGAGGTCAGGAGTTTAAGACCAGCCTTGCCAACATGGTGAAACCTCATCTCTACTAAAAATACAAAAATTAGCCATGCGTGGTAGTGGGCGCCTGTAATCTTAGCTACTTGGGAGGCTGAGGCACGAGAATTGCTTAAACCCGTGAGGCAGGGGTTGCAGTGAGCTGAGATTGTGCCACTACACTCCAGCCTGGGTGACAAGAGATAGACTCTGTCTCAAAAAAAAAAAAAAAAAAAAAAAGATGCCAGTAGTGAGTACTTTTCCTTCTAATATGAAGATCAAGGAAGATGTGCCTGGCGGAATGTAGTTGCTGAGGAAGTGTTCATTTCTAATTTTTTCTTTTTCTTTTCTTTTTTTTTTTGATTTTTATTTATTTTTTGAGATGAAGTCTCACTCTGTCGGCCAGGCTGGAGTGCAGTGGCATGATCTCAGCTCGCTGTAACCTCTGCCTCCCTGGGTCAAGCGATTCTCCTGCCTCAGCCGCCCGAGTAGCTGAGATTATAGGTGTGTGCCACCACGCCTGGCTAATTTTTGTTTTTTAAGTAGAGACAGGGTTTCACCATGTTGCCCAGGCTGGTCTCAAACTCCTGACCTCAGGTGATCTGCCTGCCTTGGCCTCCCAAAGTGCTGGGATTACAGGTGAAAACCACCGAGCCTGGCCCTATTTTTTTTGGTATTTGTAGCCACTGGAGCCATGTGGGGATGGTTTCTAGAGATTCCCCTCAAATAACTTTCCAAATCAAACCACGTTCATCTCCCTCTTTATCACCATACTGGGCTAAGCCACTGTCATCTCTGGACAAACTGCTAAAATAGCTTCCTTACGGTCTCCCTGGTCCACGATTGCCTCTCTACAGTCTTTTCAAAACATCCTTTAAAAACGTGTTGTATGTGTGAACAAGAGGGAACTCTGATGGAGAGAAGGCAGAATTGCTTGTGGGTAGTGAGAAAAGAGCAAGGTGTTTGTATTTGTTGGTAGGAAATTCTTTTTAAGTTTCAGAATAGTTGATATAGCTGAAGGGTGCCTCCCCCAATTCTAAAACAGTCATCACCAAGTGAAGCTGCCAGAAAGTTAGCTCTCATAACTAAAAGTAGCTAATAAAATGTAGTATGACTATTCCATACTTATCCTTTTTAAATAATATATTTGAATATTATAAAGATAAAGGAAATAATGGTCTCTTTATACTGGGGCATTATGGGTTTTTTAGATTCTAAGTCCCGATCAATCATCCAAGTAATTAGTCTGTGAGTTTGGAACAATCTAATACATTTCAGGTTGGAGACACACATGATGTTGCATTGTGTTAGCATCTAAGTTCCTCCAATACACCATAGTTCTAGGTTTTGGAGTATTTATATCCTGTGCAGCCAGTAACTTAGAGAACAACGTTTGATCAAGCTTTGGAAAGTCTTCTGTTATCCAGCATGTTTTCTTTGTATCGTTTTCATTCCTTTCAGTATCAAGTGATTATTCACTAGCTTAACATCATAAATTAGTTTGAAGTAGGATGTTACACAAACGACTTGGAATTTTCCACAGTCTGCTTAACTTGCAGAAATGTAAATACAGGAAATGTGGACATAAACGGATTTCCTAGGCACAACCTACCCCTGCAGTAACTGTATACACATAACAGCCTCAACAGCTTCTGAACCACAGGCAAATGAACAATTTGCTGGCCTTGTCCTCCCTACAGTTTCCAGAAAGTGCCTTACTAGCAAGGAGGCAAATGAAGTGGTGGGTGGAGCTGGGCAGGGCCCACCACATTGCTGAAACTGTGTGGTGCAGAATGATGTGGTAGGAGCTGGGTAGAGAGACTACTGCTGCCAGCCTGAGAACCAGCTGGTTTCACCTCTCACTCATTCTCCAGTTTGCTGAATCAGGCACCCAGGCACAGTTAGGCCAACCAAATACTATTACCTCTGCCCTTGCCTGATGGAATCATTTAGCTTGAGCTTAAAAAAAAAATAAAATAAAATAAAAAGAGGCTACCCACAGGGTCTCTTGGTTACCTCTTAGTGTTATACTCGTCTGGATTCCAATATCACCAGAAGAAGATGTGACTTAATACTTACTTATGTATGCTGTCCAAAAAAGCGAAAACAAAACAACAAAATAAAAAATATTTACTTAATATGTAAGATCAGACATGGAAAGACTTATAAGAACATTTTTTATTGAGAGGTAAGAGCTCTTTCATTTTTATTTTATTTTATTTTATTTTTTATTTTCTTTTTGAGACAGAGTCTTGCTGTGTCGCCCAGGCTGGAGTGCAGTGGCGTGATCTCGGCTCACGGCAACCTCCACCTCCTTGTTTCAAGAGATTCTCATGCCTCAGCCTCCTGAGTAGCTGGGATTACAGGTGCCTACCACCATGCCTGGCTAATTTTTTGTTTGTTTGTTTTTTAATTTTTGGTAGAGATGGGGTTTCACCATGTTGGCCAGGCTGGTCTCGAGCCCCTGACCACAAGTGATCCACCTGCCTCAGTCTCTCAGAGTGCTGGGATTACAGGTATGAGCTAATGTGCGCCCAGCCTTCTTTCATCTTTAAACTGGTAATGGGCAAACACTATTGTTCTTAAAAGTTTTGAAATGTTCACATTTTCATTTGCCTCTTGGAAAGTTTTCATGAACTATTCTTGAGCAAAATTTCAGCTAATGTAAATTGGTGCTGCTTTGTCACTTAGTGGAAATTTTTTTTTAATTTTAAAATTTTAAAATTATTTTATTTTATGTTTTGTTTCCTCACCTCTTTCAATTCTACACTTAGTGGAAATAAATCACAGACTGATAGTCGTTACCTGATAGATCTGGGAATTTGTGACTCAGATTGTATCTAACAAATATTTTGCTGATGAATGGGTGAGTTCTATAGCTATCTGTGGAGTTAAAAGAAGAAACTTTGAAAAGATAGGTGTTTCATCAAACAACTAGTTATGAATTTTTATTGCGTCAACACTGTTGTACTGTTGTAGTGTGAAGGTGTAGGAATGTGGGCTATTGATACTCAGGCATTAATGGTGGGTGTTATAGACTCGGTCATCCTGAAAAATAATCAGATGGCGGTATTTGGCAGAAAGGTTTTACAATGATAGTATTTGAGGAGTTGCTAAGATCTTGCCTAGTTTACATCTTTCTGGTCTGCAACAAAGGCATAGTGATGCCTTCTCATCACCATGCTGCTTCATTCCCATGGCGTGCTGGAGCTAGCTGGTGTCTGCTCCTGAGCATGGACTGTGCATTTCTTTTCCAACTCTGTGTTCAGTGACCTGCATTTTGGTAGCCCAAATTTTATTTTTATTTATTCATGTATTTTGTTTTGTTTTTGTTTTGGTTCTTTTGGTAGCCTGAATGTTAACATGTTGGGAGTATTTTCACCACGGAAATTGGCAAATGCCACAAACCAGGCACCCTCCAGAGCTGGCTGTTAAACACTGACCAGCATCTACATTAGTGTTTGCTCCCCGCCCCCGATCATTCTCCTAATGGCTTAGTTCCTTGTCTGCTGTTAAAGCAGAGTAGAGGCTGGGAAGTCAGGGAGTTAAACATCTGGATTGGGATAGGCAATCCTCTGTGTAGCCCTGTGATCTTGAACAAGTTACATAGCCTCTCTAATACCCAGTTTCCTACTTTGTAAAATGGGGTTGATACAGACCCCCTTCAGGGTTGTGAAGATGAAATGAAATGACGTATGGTAAGCACCTAATGGTGCCTAGTGGGTACATAGCCAAGGCTCAGTAAGTGGTATCGATTAGGTTAATTTTTTTGCCAGTACTGATATTCATTCAATGGCGATTTGCAAAGTGCTTTTGGTTCCACCTGTATAGTTTTATTTATTTATTTATTTCTTAGTCCCAAATATTCTGAGCTTCCCTTCACCTGTATGGTTTTTTTTTAAAAAAATTTATTTATTTATCTATTTTTTTTTTTGAGACAAGGTCTCACTCTGTCACCCAGGCTGGAGGACAGTGGCATGATGTTGGCTCACTGCAACCTCTGCCTACTGGGCTCAAGCGATCTTCCCACCTTAGCCTCCTGAGTAGCTGGGACTACAGGTAGGTGCCACCATGCCTGGCTAATTTTTGTATTTATTTTATTTTATTTTATTTTTTAATTTTTGAGATGGAGTCTCATTCTGTTGCCTAGGCTAGAGTGCAATGGTGCAATCTCGGCTCACTGCAACCTCCGCCTCCCAGATTCAAGTGATTCTCCTGCCTCAGCCTCCCGAGTAGGTGGGATTACAGGCATATACCACTATGCCTGGCTAATTTTTATACTTTAGTAGAGATGGTGTTTCACCATGTTGGCCAGGCTGGTCTTGAACTCCTATCCTCAAGTGATCCACCCGCCTCAGCCTCCCAAAGTGCTGGGATTATAGGCATGAGCCACTGTGCCTGCCAATTTTTTTATTTTTTGTAGAGACAGGTTTTCACCATGTTGCCCAGGCTGGTTTCAAACTCCTGAGCTCAAATGATCCATCCTCCTTGGCCTCCCAAAATGCTGGGATTACAGGTGTGAGCTACCATGCTTGGCCTCCACCTATATGGTTTTAAATGTACAGATAAGCAAGAATAAAACATGACCCTGGAATTGGAGTTTTCAGATCACGTGTTTGATGTCATGTGGACTCCATACCTGGGCTTTGACATAGTCTTAATTTGCCATCAATAGACAGAGTCCCCAAGTCTGGTCTTCTCTTCTATCAGAGCATCTGGAGCACCTTCATTCCCACCTTCCTATCTTCGTAAATTCCTCCTCATTCTTTCATTGCCTTCCCTTTCTCCACAGACAGGCAAACGACCTTCTTCTCAGTGCTTCTCCTCTGTGTTTGCTCCTATGCCTGGCATGTGGCTGTCTGAGGTTCAGAATTATTCTCAGACCTGTGTAACAAGAACTCTAGGATGAGTCACCTGGTACCTGCTTTTTCATACCCTCAAGCCAAGGCAGGGAGGCCTGATTTCCCTGGCAGAGTTAATTGTGTGGCAAAAGTGCTGCCCAAGTTTATCAGCTGTCTCTGCTTTTTTCCCCATTACTGGTTCCCATTCCTGTCTCTCTTCCCTTTCAGCATTGTGCTCAGAAGGGTATCCTTCACTTCAACATTCCTTTAGTGTGAAAAATGGTTATTGTAGGAAAAGTGGTGATGCTAAATTCTAAACCCTTCAGGTTCTTTTTTTTTTTTTTCGAGATGGAATCTTGTTCTGTCACCCAGGCTGGAGTGCAGTGCCATGATCTTGGCTCACTGCAAACTCTACCTCCCGGGTTCAAGCAATTCTCCTGCCTCAGTCTCCTGAGTAGCTTGGATTACAGGCACCCTGTGCCATGCCCACCTAATGTTTGTATTTTTAGTAGAGACAGGGTTTCACCATGTTGGCCAGGCTGGTCTCGAACTCCTGAGTCAAAGTGATCTTCCTGCCTTGGCCTCCCAAAGTCCTGGAATTATAGACGTGAGCCACTGTACCAGGCCTAAATCCTAAACCCTTCAGGTTCTTGCAAGTACCAGTGACACTGAAATTGAATTAATTTGGAATAAAGGCATTTGCTGTAAGGGAGGCTTTTTTTTTTTTTTTTTTTTTTTTTTTTTTTTTTT
>NW_016811065.1:166488-212082 GCF_001698545.2 Rhinopithecus bieti
GAGAAGGAGTCTTACTCTGTCACCCAGGGCTGGAGTGCAGTGGCACGATCTTGGCTCACTGAAACCTCCGCCCTCTGAGTTCAAGCAATTCTCCTGCCTCAGCTTCCCGAGTAGCTGGGATTACAGGCATCAGCCATTGTGCCCAGCTAATTTTTTGTATGTTTAGTAGAGATGGGATTTCACCATGTTGGCCAGGCTGGTCTTGAACTCCTGACCTCGTGATCCACCCGCCTCAGCCTCCCATAGTGCTGGGATTACAGGTGTGAGCCTCCCTACCCGACCATAAGGGAGGCTATTAACTTCTTTTTCTTTTTTTTTGAGACAGAATCTTGCTCTGTTGCCCAGGCTGGAGTGCAATGGCGCAGTCTTGGCTCACTGCAACGTCTACCTCCTGGGTTCAAGTGATTCTCCTGTCTCAGCCTTCTAAGTAGCTGGGATTACAGGCACCCGCCACCATGCTCAACTAATTTTTGTATTTTTTGGTAGAGACGGGGTTTCACCATGTTGGTCAGGCTGGTCTCGAACTCCTGATCACAGGTGACCCACCCGCCTCGACCTCCCGAAGTGCTGGGATTACACACGTGAGCCACTATGCCCAGCCCTATTAACTTTTTTATACTCTAGTTTAAATGTGAAGTGTTAGCAAAACTTAAAAAGTTCCTGCTTTCTACACACACAGGCTCCTTGTGGAATTCTTCAAACACTTACAAGTGCATCATTTTCAACGTGATCAGTTTTTCAATACTTAGATTTCAGAGCTGTTTACAAATGTAGAAACACTCGAAATAAGTACAAGTTGTTTCATGTTGGGAGCTCTTTTGCCATCAGTTTTAAAGTGAGCAGCCTGAAAATGAAAAAAGTTAAAGCTTGGCACTAATAGAAAATAGAACATGTTGGCCGGACATGGTGGCTGGCACCTGTAATCCCAGCACTTTGGGAGGTTGAGGCGAGACGATTGCTTGAGCTCAGGATTTCAAAACCAGCCTGGGGAACTTAGCGAAACCCTGTCTGTAAAAAATAAAAAAAAGAACATGTCAAACAATATTTTCCAACTCATTTAATTAATTGAAAGACTGTACCTGAAAAATGTTTTACAGAAACCCTTTTGTGTTAAAATAATTTACCACAATTAATATACCCTAGATACCCTATTATTTCCATAAAGTATTCCTAGGGATCAATAATATTATTCAGTTGTTTTTTGTTGTTGTGGTTTTTTTTGTTTTGTTTTTGTTTTTTTGAGACAGAGTTTCGCTCTTGTTGCCCAGGCTGGAGTGCAATGGTGTGATCTCGGCTCACCGCAACCTCCGCCTCCTGGGTTCAAGTGATTCTCCTGCCTCAGCCTCCTGAGTAGCTGGGATTACAGGCATGTGCCACCATGGCCGGCTAATTTTGTAGTTTTAGTAGAGACTGGGCTTCTCCATGTTGGTCAGGCTGGTCTCAAACTTCTGACCTCAGGTGATCTGCCAGCCTTGGACTCCCAAAGTCCTGGGATTATAGGCATGAGCCACTGGCCCAGCCTCAGCTTTTTATCACAATATTTTCAGCAGATAACAAACTCTCAGTTATTAGAAAATAAAGTGATGTGTTTAAGTGTATTTAACATGCCAATATTAGAATTTTCAAACATGATTTTATTTTTATTTTATTTTATTTTTTTGAGACCAAGTCTCACTCTGTTGCCCAGGCTGGAATGCAGTGGCATGATCTCGGCTCGCTGTAACCTCTGCCTCCCTGGTTCAAGAGATTTTCCTTCCTCAGCCTCCCGAGTAGTTGGGACAACAGGTACCTGCCACCACACTGGGCTAAGTTTTGTACTTTTAGCAGAGATGGGGGTTTTACCATGTTGGCCAGGCTGGTCTTGAACTCCTGACCTCAGGTGATCCTCCCATCTCCACCTCCCAAAGTGTTGGGATTACAGGTGTGAGCCACTGCGCCTGGCCTCAAACATTATTTTAGATCATTTTTTTTTTCAAAGTGGTCACAATTCTTCACTGAGAATGAACACATGCAAGGTTAGTGGGTTTGATCATTTGAAAAATGGCAACACCATTCATTTTAAACACTTCCTGACTTTTACTATGGAACCTCTCATGGTGTAAAATACCTTTTAGATTTTCAGAGCCAAAATTAAAATACTTTAGGAAAAAATCAGGCCAAATCTTTGGAATTCAAAGTGACTGAACACCTAAAAGAAACACAATATAAAACTTGCCAATTACATGTCTTCCCAGAGGTCTGGACTGAATTTCTTTCTAATAATTTGGACATTTCTTCTCTTTGCCAGTGACACAGGAACAACACCTCCAGAGAGTGGTATTTTTGGATTTATGATAAACTTCTCTGCATTTCTTGGTAAGTACACAATAATTATTACAAATAATTGAAAAACTCACAATTCCAAGTGAAGTCAGATATGTCATTTTAGTTTGTGTATAATTTTTATTTTATTTTATTTAGTTTTTCTGAGACAAGGCTGGAGTGCAGTGGTGTGATCACGGCTGGCTGCAGCCTCAACCTCCCAGGCTCAAGCAATCCTCCCACCTCAGCCTCCGGAGTAGCTGGTACTACAGGCACATACCACCACGCCCAGCTAATTTTTTGTATTTTTTTTGTAGAGATGGGGTTTCACCATGTTGCCAGGCTGGCCTCAAACTCCTGGGCTTCAGTGATCCACCTGCCTTGCCTCTCAAAGTGCTGAAATTACAGGTGTGAGCCACTGCACATGGCCCTGTGTATAATTTTTTTAAAAGCACAACCTTTACAGCTAGATTTTTGTCCTACTTTGAGAAACTGAAGTGAAAAGATATAAAAAATTATGGCTTTATTAGAGAACGATACTTTAATGAGTAATTTGTAACAGGATTTGCTATAGGTGGTTTTAAATACCAAACTTCTGGAATGGATTTTAAGTGCAATTTGGTTTTTAAAAGTGTCGATTTATAGTCAAGACATTTATGTAAGCCAAAGACACCCAATGCGTAAGCTAAGTTTCTCAAAGCGTATTCTGAAGGCAAGCGGATGAAAAATCACCTGGAGCTCTGGTAAAGTGCAGGTTCCTGGGCCATGCTACTCAACCAGAACCTTTGGGAGTGTGGGTTCCTGAAGATGTGTTGTAAACAAGCACTCTAGGGGACTTGGATTCTCACTAAAGTTTGTGGACCGTTGACAAAGGCATTATCTTACCTGTTAGAGAAAGGGAACAGGTGGAGTAAGAATTAGTATAATTTTTCTTTTCAGTTCCTCAGATGTACCTGAGATGCAGTTGATAGGGTACAACCTTGTCATGAACCAATTAATGTAATGCACATTAATTACAATTATTGTACAATAAAGCTCAGTCTTCTATAAGGTGATCCAAGTATATAGATATTAGATGTGGGATATTAGATGTGGGGCTTTTCTCTTAGTCCTTCTATAATCTCCCCCCATGGAAAAATCATGTGTTTGCCAAGGGCCTATCTTTTAACCATCGCTTTCTGTTCTTCTCTACTGGTACAGCGTGGGAAGGGACAGTGATGCTGACCCTACTTAGTGACTTGGCATTTTTGAAATCTGTTCATGCTACTTGGTAGCGGGAAAGTTTCACCGCATCACCATTTGTAGTCCTCCTAAAGTTTTGGAGGTGAGCAAGGGGAAGTAGCAATATGGAGTCAACCCATCCCAGTGCCCTCTTACACCATCCTTGCCAAGAAACCAGACTTGGAAAACAGAGAGACTATTTTATCACAGCAAGTGATAAATACAGCTTTTGCTTCTGAATAAAGCAGAAGCTGACATAAGTATACTCATTTAAAATAGTCTATGTGAGCTCATGCCTGTAATTCTAGCATTTTGGGAGGCTGAAGCAGGATGATCTGTTGAGCCCAAAAATTCAAGACCAGCCTGGGCAATGTAGTCAGATCTTGTCTCTACAAACAGTTAAAACAAAAAAAAAAAAAAAAGAAGAAGAAGAAAGAAAGGAAGAAAAAAGAAATTAGCTGGGTGTGGTGATGTGTGCCTGTAGTCCCAGTTACTTGGGGGGATAAAGTGGGAGAATTGCCTGAGCCCAGGAGGTCAAGGCTGCAGTGAGCCGTGACTGTGCCACTGTACTCCCACCCAGGTCTCTGTCTCCAAAAAAAAAAAAAAGAAATTATGACAAGTTATTAGTTTTAGCCTGCTTTTTAAAAATTCAGGAATGGATACATTATGGCCATCATACTATGTAAATATATACACAATTACTTTATCCTTTCCACACATGCATGATATCCTTCGCAAGGATGTATTATCATTTATTTAATCAGTTCCCTATTGTCCAACATTTAGGCTATTTCTGGTATTTTGTAATTCTCATGTTGAAGTGAACATCTTTTAAATGTATCTTTGTATATTTGTGTAAATTTTTCTATAAGATACATTTGCTGAGTTAAAGGGAATACACATCTAAAATTATGATAGCTATTCATTTATTCAACATTTACTAAGTACATACTATATGATAGGGTTTGTGCTTGTTTATGACTTAGTGTTGAGGTTACAACAGCAAACAAAATGGACAAGGCCCCTGCTCTCATGGAGGCTACATTTTATTGCCAAATTACAACAAATGGTATTTGGTTAATTTACTAGCTATTTGGAAAAACATACCTTTACTATCCTCCTCACATCATACACAAAAACCAATTGCAATTTAATAAGCAAGCAAAACTATGCAATAATTAAATTACAGGAGAATATTTTTTAAACCTTGGAATAGAAACTTATACAAAACCTAGAAGAATTGACAGATAGGAGTAGATTAAAAATTAAAACTTCTAAATGATGAAAGATACAAGAAACAACGTTAAAAGGCAAACAGCAGAGCAGAAGAAAATTTGCAATATTTATAGCAGATAATAGACTAATGGACATAATGTGTAAAAAGTAACTACAAATTAGAAATCGACAAGCACGAGAGAAGAATAAAAAGAAAATTGTAAACATGCATTTCTCAGAAGAAGAAATGCAAATGAACAGTAGATATACTGAAAGTTGCTAAATCTCACTAATGATCAGAGAAATGCAAACGAACCCAATAAGTTGCATTTTCATTTATTAGATTGACAGTAATTAAAAAGGCAAAGGCATAAAAAATTGCTCGCAAATTCTGCTGGTGGGAGTCTAAATCGTTCACGGGCTGGAGCAATTTGGAGGTGTTTCTTTTTTTTTTCTCTTTTTTTTCTTTTTGAGACGGAATCTCGCTCTGTCGCCCAGGCTGGAGTGCAATGGCCGGATCTCAGGTCACTGCAAGCTCCGCCTCCCGGTTTTACGCCATTCTCCTGCCTCAGCCTCCCGAGTAGCTGGGACTACAGGCGCCCGCCACCTCGCCCGGCTAGTTTTTTGTATTTTTTAGTAGAGACGGGGTTTCACTGTGTTAACCAGGATGGTCTCGATCTCCTGACCTCGTGATCCGCCCGTCTCAGGCTCCCAAAGTGCTGGGATTACAGGCTTGAGCCACCGCGCCCTGGAGGTGTTTCTATTGTGCATGTTTTTTTGACCCAGTAATATTACTTCTAGGAACTGGTCTTTCAGAAACACCTGAAAGTGTGCCCAAAGATTTATATACAAGAATAGTCATTGAGTGTTGTTTGTAGCAGGAAAAACATGGAAACAATGTAAAAATTCATTCTTAGGAGAATGAGGAATAAATATAGTATCTCATACCATAGACCGTGATGAGACCCCTGAAAACAATGAAGTAGATCTGTTTGTACTTGCATGAAAAGATCTCCACGGTACATTGTTAAGTGGAAAAAGCAAGTCACAGAGTAATACATGTACTATAATAGCATTTACATGAAAAGGACAACAGCCAAGATATGTGTGTGTGTGTGTGTGTGTGTGTGTGTCCATGATGGGGAGAGAGTAAGATGGAGTCAGGAGGGACAGGGATGGGAAAGTGGGGAGACTTGCAATTGGTACATTTTAAAAAAGTGATACAAAGCCTCTTTTGTTTTTCATCCTAAAGAAATCAAATTATGAACATTCATCAAAGTTCTCTTCTTTTTCAGGCGCAGCCACGATGTATACAAGATATAAAATAGTAGAGAAGCAAAATCAAACCTGCTATTTCAGCACTCCTGTTTTTAACTTGGTGTCTTTAGTCCTTGGATTGGTGGGATGTTTCGGAATGGGCATTGTCGCCAATTTTCAGGTATAACCTGGAGCTTTTTCAGTTAGGAGGAGTGGTGGAGTGCATGTGTCTGAGGAGAGTAGCAGAAATGCAAGAGGCACATTTATGCCATTATAGCCATTAAATGCTTGATGAGTTTACAATAAATGGGTTAGTTTGCTCTTTAAAAACAAACCTTTAACATTTGGAAGTCAGGGCCAAGCGTGGTGACTCACACCTGTAATCCCAGCACTTTGGGAAGCCGAGTTTGATAATGAGGTCAGGGATTCAAGATGAGCCTAACCAACATGGTGAAACCCCATTTCTACTAAAAATACAAAATTAGCCAGGTGTGGTGGTGCATGCCTGTAATCCCAGCTACTCAGGAGGCTGAGGCAGGAGAATCATTTGAACCTGGGAGATGGAGGTTGCAGTGAGCCAAGATCGTGCCACTGCACTTGACAGAGCGAGACTCCATCTCAAAAAAAAAAAAAAAAAAAAAAAAGGCATTTGAAAGTGAGTTCTGGTACTTGGGGTACCAGAAGAGAAATGGGGTGCACATTTGCATATTTATGAGAGAGTGCATGATTCAGAGGAGGCCTTGGGCTTTGCATTGCTCCATGTTCTCACTGATGTGGTTTGATGTGCTGGGAGAGCTACTTCAGCTACTGTGATGATTTTATTAACAGTGTGAAAATATTTGTATGTGTTTACCAATTCTACCGTTTAAACCTCTGGTATTCAAAGAGAAGGCTCTCGGTGACATTTCCTTACATTTTTATGACAGTATGCATTTTGTTTTTCATAACAACAAACATTTATTGAAATTTTCCTGTGACACATGTTTATGAAAATATTCCATATTTTAACTCAGACAATTATAATAAACGCCTTGTAAGATAGGCACTATTATTTTCCCCATTTATCAATGGTAAAATGGAGGCCTAGAGAGGTTAATACTTTCCCAAGATTAGATGAATAATGCATGGCAGAGGTGGGCTTTGAATTGAAGTCACCTTGCTAGAGGCTGTGAGAGCTATCCTCAATGCCAACATGAAGAAATATCTGTGACAAAAAAAGCAAGTACACGATACATAGTTCTACCACCAGGAAGCACACACACAAAAAATATAAAAAGGAAGACCTAGAATTATATCATTTGTCTAGTACAGTGTGGTTATGGTTTAGGTGGGCTAGTATAGATATATCACTTTATCCTCTGAGTAACAACATCATAAGAGATACAGATGTCAGTTTTTAAACCGTGTAAGGGCTGACTTGAAGAAGAAAACTTCGGTGGTTAAATAATTTCAACTTTTGGTTCTCCTTAAGCCTTCAATGATGTGATTAAATCTTCACAAAAACCAGAAATAGAATCTTAACTTCTCAAGGAGCAAAGTGTTTGACTTGTCATTGTTCCGATAACTGTATCTTTACAACTTCCTTGTTTGGTATCCAGTAATTCATTTTCGTCATGCCAGGAGCAAACCAACTTGAGCCAACTCAGGAAGATTTTGAGATGTGAGGGCAAGAGAGAGTGTGACTTTTTTTTTTTTTTTTTTTTTTTTTGTAGAGACAGAGTCTCGCTCTGTCGCCCAGGCTAGAGTGTAGTGGTGCGATCTCGGTTCACTGCAACGTCCGCCCTGGGTTCAAGTGATTCTCATGCCTCAGCCTACCGAGTAGCTGGGATTACAGGCACCCACCACCATGTCCGGCTGATTTTTGTGTTTTTAGTAGAGATGGGGTTTCACCATGTTGGCCAGGCTGGTCTTGAACTCCCGGCCTCAAGTGATCTGCCTGCCTTGGCCTCCCAAAGTGTTGGGGTTACAGGCGTGAGCCACCGCACCCAGCCATGATGATTTTTGAGTTGCAATAAATCACATTTTTGAGAATTTCACAGATAATCTTTTCCCAAATGGGTGGGTGAGATGGCTACTTTTTGGTGTGTCCTCACTAACTTCTGTCAATACTTTATTTTCCCTCAGAAAGTTTTCTTTTTGAAATTCTGTCATTTGTGGCAACGTGGATGAACCTGGAGAACCTTATGCTCAGTGAAATAAGCCAGTCACAGAGGGACAAATACCGAATGCTGTCACTTATATGGGGAATCTAAGAAAATCAGACTTACAGAAGGAGAGAGTAGAATGGTGTTACAGGAGTGAAGAGGAAGATGAGGAGTGGGGAGGTATTGGTCAAAGGGTACCAAGTTTCAGACTGAATTAATAATTCTGGAGATCTATTATTGCACAACATGGTGACTATAGTTAATAATAATGTATATTTCAAAATTGCTAAAACAGTAGATTTTAAATGTTCTCATCACAAAAAAAAGAATAAGTATGTGAGGTGATTGATATTTTAATTACCTTGATTTAATCATTCCACAGTGTAAGCATACATCAAAACATCTACAGCCAGTTGTGGTGGCTCATGCCTGTAATCGCAGCACTTAGGGAAGCCGAGACAGGAGGATTGCTTTAGCCCAGGAGTTTGAGACTAGTCTGGGCAACATAGGGCAACAAAGGGATACCATGCCTCTGGAATCTCACACACACACACACACACCCCTATAAGCCTCATAAATATGAACAATTATTATTATTTTTTGAGATGGAGTCTCGCTCTGTCGCCCAGGCTGGAGTGCAGCTGCGCGATCTTGGCTCACTGCAGCCTCCGCCTCCCAAGTTCAAGCAAATATCCCTGCTTCAGCCTCCCAAGTAGCTGGTATTACAGGCACCTGGCACCATGCTTAGCTAATTTTTGTATTTTTTAGTTGAGATGGTGTTTTGCCATGTTGGCCGGGCATGTCTTGAACTCCTGACCTCAGGTGATCCACCCACCTCGGCCTCCCAAAGTGCTGAGAGGTGTGAGCCATTGCGCCTCGCCTATAAACAATTATTATTTGTCAATTAAAATAAAATTTTAAAGTTTCCTTTTAGAAAAGAAACTTTCCAAGGTTTAACCCTGTCAGTATTCATATATTCTTTTTTTTATGTGTTATTACCTTTTAAATTACCAAGAGAGTTTCTGAAAAGCAATCCAGAAAGAGTGCCGGGTTTTAACTTTATGGAAAATTCATGTCTGATCTAAAAATCATTTCTCTGATTTTTTGATTGATTGATTGATTGATTGAGAAAGGGTCTTGCTCTGTCACCTAAGCTGGAGTGCAATAGCACAATCATAGCTCACTGTAACCTCGAATGCTTAGAATAAACCTTGAATTCCTCCTGTCTCAGTCTCTTGAGTAACTGAGACTATGGGTGTGTCACCGTGCCCAGCTAATTTTTATTTTTACTTTTGTAGAGATGGGGTCTTGCTATGTTTCTGAGGCTGTTCTTAAACTCCTGGCCTCATGTGATCTTCCCATCTCCGCCTCCCAAAGTGTTGGGATTACAAGCACAAGCCACTGTACTCTGTCGTATTTTATTTTTCATATATAACTTCCCTGAATCTATATGCCCATGCTAGGAATCTTATTTATTTTTATTTTTTGAGACAGGGTCTTGATCTGTTGCTCAGGCTGGAGTGCAGTGGTGTGATCACGGCTGTCTGCAATCTCTGCCTTGTGAGCTCAAGCATCCTCCCACCTCAGCCTTCTGAGTAGCTAAAACTACAGGTTCATGCCATCACGCCCAGCTAATTTTTACAGTTTTTGTAGATTGTGACTGCCTCTTTTTTTCTTTTTTTTTCACTTATTTTTCTTGTATTTCACCACATTGCCCAGGTTGATCTTGAACTCCTGAGCTCAGTGATACACCTGCCTTGGCCTCCTGAAGTGATGAGATTATAGACATAAGTCACTGTGCCCAGTCTTTTATTTATTTTTATATTATTTTTTGAGACACGGTCTCACTTTGTTGCCGAGGCTAGAGTGCAGTAATGCTATCATAGCCCATTTCACCCTTGGTCTCCCAAGCTCGAGTGATTCTCCCACCTCAGCCTCCCAAGTAGCTGAGACTACAGGCATGCACCATCATGCCCGTCTGATTTTATTTATTTATTTATTTAGATATGGAGTCTCACACTGTCACCCAGACTGGAGTTCAGTGGTGCAGTCTTGGCTCGCTGCAGTCTCCATCTCCTGGGGTCCAGTAATTCTTCTGCCTCAGTCTCCCTGGTAGCTGGGATTACAGGCATGCGCCAGCACGCCTGGCTAATTTTTGTATTTTTAGTAGAGACAGAGTTTCACCATGTTGACCACCCTAGTCTCAAAGTCCTGAACTTGTAATCCACCTGCCTCAGCCTCCCAAAGTGCTGGGATTACAGGTGTGAGCCATCATGCCTAGCCATGATTTTTTTATTTTAGTGGAGATGAATACTTGCTATGTTGCCCACGCTGGTCTCACATTCCTGAGCTCAAGCAATCCTCCTTCCTTGGCTTCCCAAAGTGTTGAGATTACAGGCGTGAACCACAGTACCTGGCCCATGCAAGGTATCTTAGGTATACAGAAACTATATGATGTGTAGAAGAGTCAGTGCAGTCATATTTGAATATAACACAAATCATGTAATAAATTTCTCCCCTTATTTCCAGGTTTGATACTAGGAAATATATTTCCTTAGAAATAAGTTAAAATGTCTTTTTTTTTTTTTTCTGCACCTCCCTTTCTTATGTGGAGAATGCAAATTTAATATCAGTTCATTTGTGCTCCAGCTTGAGGTTGAACTGTCTGGATGGCAACCATTGTGGTGCTGGGGAAGCCCAGGTGGCCTAGGTCAGAGGGAAGCTGGGGGAAGAGTATGTTCACCGTGACCTGAGGCCAAGGGGTGGCCTGTGGCCAAAATCAGGCTCTCCTGGACAACACTTTAACTTACCCTTTGCAAAGCTTGCATTTTCAAGTTTAAGCCAAGACCCGGTGGTTCCCTCTAAATGTTACTCGCCTGGAAGGTTGGTGCCCAGTGCACACTTGAAAGGAGCCAAGGCCGGGTATGGTGGCTCATGCCTACAATCCCAGCACTTTGGAAGGCTGAGGTGGGTGGATCACCTGAGGTCAGAAGTTTGAGACTAGCCTGGCCAACATGGAGAAACCCTGTCTCCACCGAAAACAGAACAATTAGCTCAGCATGGTAGTGCATGCCTGTAATCCCAACAACTTGGGAGGCTGGGGCACGAGAATCGCTTGAACCCAGGAGGTGGAGGCTGCAATGAGCTGAGATCTTGTCACTGCACTCTAGCCTGGGTGACAGAGAAAGACTCTGTCTAAAAAAAAAAAAAAAAAAAAAGAGAGAAAGGAGCTGAAGGTGAGGTGCATTCTGAGTGTGTACAGGGTCTGCACCGACTTTCTGCCTAGACTGGCATAGGGGCTGCCTTCTGGTTGAAATGGCTGGTTACATGATGGTGGGGACACGGAACTTGTTTAGAAGCTGCCTTTGGAAAAAAAAATTAGCTGGAACTGGGCGTGGTGGCATGTGCCTGTAGTCCCAGCTACTTGCGAGGCTGAGGTGGGAGTATCCCTTGAGCTCAGGAATTCACAGATGCAGTGAGTTATGATCAGGCCACTGCACTCCCACCTAGGCAATAGAGTAAGACCCTGTCTCAACAGAAAAAGAAAAAAAAGAAGAAAAAGAACTGCCTCTGCGTAACGAAAGCAGCGGTTTTACTTAGATGGTGTGTTCATTTGAGGTGCCTTGGGAGGGATGAGTAGAGATTATCAGGGAGCAGGGAGCCTAAAAACCGCAAACCACCCTTGGTACCATCATGGAACGAGTCATGTATTTTTTTTTTTCAATCATATCATACCAAAGTTTACTGATTATATCAAACAAAAATCTCTGTAACGAAAAAGGCAGAGCTGAGTGCGGTGGCTCACACCTGTAATCCCAGCACTTTGGGAGGCCGAGGTTGGCGGATCATGAGGTCAGGAGTTTGAGACCAGCCCGGCCAACGTGGCGAAACCCCATCTCTACTAAAAATACAAAAATTAGCTGGGCGTGGTGGCAGGTGCCTATAATCCCAGCTACTTGGGAGGCTGAGGCAGGAGAATCACTGGAACCTGGGCTGCAGAGGTTGCAGTGAGCCGAGTTTGTGTCACTGCGTTCCAGTCTGGGCACCTAGAGTGAAACTCTGTCTCAGAAACAAAACAAAACAAAACAAAAAACGACGACAACCAAAGAAAATTGTATCTGACATGTATCCTATAATCTTCACTACAAACACGCAAGACGGAGATGATTATGCCTGTTTTTAGTTACAGAAATCGAGGCTTTGCAGTAAGGTCACAGAGCCTCATTGTGGAGTCAGGACTTTCAATCCATGTGTACCAGACCCCGAAGCCCACCATATTCAACCCTCCCACCTCTAAGGCAGACCTCCTTTCTTTGTCCCATGAGCCCAGGCTCGCTGTGGAACAACCAACTTTTTGGCATTAATTTCAGGACCTGGAAGGCTTTTCTTTTGGTAGTCAGACAGCCACATTTTCCAAGGAGTGGTGCATCTGTGATGACCAACGGCTCAAAGCAGCCCAGAGTGAGAGTGCTTGTGGCTCGATGTTGACAAACCTACCCAGAGTAACGCACATTTGTGACTTTTTCTCCAGGAGTTAGCTGTGCCAGTGGTTCATGACGGGGGCGCCCTTTTGGCCTTTGTCTGTGGTGTCGTGTACACGCTCCTACAGTCCATCATCTCTTACAAATCGTGTCCCCAGTGGAACAGTCTCTCGACATGCCACATACGGATGGCCATCTCTGCCGTTTCTTGCGCAGCTGTCGTCCCCAGTATCCTTTTTCACATTTGTGCCTTGTTAAAGGAATAAAACATTCAATGACACTTGTTAAAGAAGGGTGATGAAGACTCTGTAGGGACCACTGCAGTGGGGTCTGACAGAGGGGTAAAGAGATGGGGCTCGACTCTGAATACATCATTGTCAAGTGCGAATTTATAGCCAAGGAGTAGGATGAGGTCAGTGGATGGAAAAGTACTAAAAGGAAACCTCAAGATGAGGGGGATTCTGGTTAAACCAACCTAACAGGATTCTTGTTGAGTACTGGCCATGTGATCAGACATCACCTGGGAAGGGTGGAGGAGGAAGAACCCAATCAGATATTGAGTGTGATCAGATATCAGGGTGGGGGTTCCTTGCTAAACTGACTTAGCCAGGGGTTCTTTGCTAAAACTGGATCTTACAAGGAAGTGCACAGATGGACCTACCTAGGAGAAGTTTCAGGAGCTTGACTGAAGTTCGGCCAAGTAAAGGATCTTTGTCACAGTGTCTTAGCAAAGTTTGACACTTCCCTTCCCCACAACCAAAAAAAAAAAAAAAAAAAAAAAAAAAAAAAAGCAAAGGATAACAACCAAGTTTCCACATTTTTCAGAAACACAATTGGGATAAAAGTATAGATCAAGCTGGGTGCGGTGGCTTACGCCTGTAATCTCAGCACTTTGGGAAGCTGAGGTGGGTGGATCACCTGAGGTTGAGAGTTCAAGACCAGCCTGACCAACATGGAGAAACCTTGTCTCTACTAAAAATACAAAATTAGCCAGGTATGGTGGCGCATGCCTGTAATCCCAGCTACTTGGGAGGCAGAGGCAGGAGAATCCCTTGAACCTGGGAGGCGGAGGTTGAGGTGAGCCGAGATCACGCCATTGCACTCCAGCCTGGGCAACAGGAGCGAAACTCTGTCTCAAAAAAAAAAAAAGTGCAGATCATTAAGAAAATGTCTCAACATTGTCTAGTTAGATCAAAAGTCTCTTTGGGGGGAAGAATGGTGTGAAAGAAGGGTGGAAAATGTAGGAACACTTCAGTTTCTGTTTACTTTCCTTCTCACAGGGCCAGTTTCATGAGCCATATGAAAATATTTATTTTTCTTTGTAGTGCTTGGCTAAAGACACCAAATATTGATATTGTACTCAAAGTAATAGCCCCACAAAGTCCCTCAAGGCTAAACTCTTCCCCCTCCCTGCATGTAGGTGGCAAGACAGTTTGATTTACTCATTCATGTGAAGAGATTTTTAAAAACCTCTAGATCACTTATTACTGAGTAAATTAAAATGTTTAGACTTTTTATAGTCACTAATTTCATTTTCAAAATGAAATCCATTTTATTTTCTAACTCAGCAATCTGAAAGGAAATGAAAATACAAATTTAGCATGCTTGTAGATTCTGATTTAGAGGAAATGAAAGCTTTTTCTTTCTTTCCCTTTTTCTTTTCTTTAATGAAGTACTTAACAAAGAAAAAAAGCCATGGTCTTAAAGAGTTGCAGAATTCCCCATCTTTCGAAATACCATCTGTAGTCATATCAGAGCAAGCTTCAGGGTCATTGAACGATGATGACTAATGTCAGATTGTAGGAAAATCGGAAATATGTTATCGGCGGGGATTTTGTTAGTCTGGGTTGAGTTACGGTATAAAGTGGGCAAGATGGAGTGAAAACACATCACTTGCTTCTAAATATTAAGCTTTGTGTTTCTTTTCTAAAATAGAAACTACAAAATGTGAAGTCTAAGCATGATTTTGGGCTTTTTCCATCTTGAGGAAAGACATTTTTAATTACAAAATTTCTAAGCACAGAGTAGCCGAATCCTAGTACCGAGAAATTTACGAACAAAATATGTACCCTTGTTCCTAAGATAGTTTCTTCTCAAATTCCTTGTCTTGCTTATAGATTAAAGGAACACTTTTTCTTTGAATATATCTCCTTCAACTTTTTATCTTATGTTAGTTGTAAAATTCATAATAGTGGTTGTAGTGTTACAAGCAAAGCTTCTTGATGCAGGAAAACCTCCCTTGCTTCCAACTTTGGAAACAGATCCCTAGATATCAAAGTCAGAGAGTTTTAGCAAAATAAGCATTTCAGGCCTTAGAGTTTCACTTACTAATAATTCTCATTTCTAGGAAGTTCTTTTTTTTTTTTTTTTNCAGGCTGGTCTCAAACTCATGAGCTCAGGCGATCTACCTGCCCCAGCCTCCCAAAGTACTGGGATTACAGGCATGAGCCACCGCGCCTGACCTCTAGGAAGTTCTTATTATGAGTCATGCCAACAGGAAGCAGCCCCACACAGAGACAGGTTATGACCCTATTTCAGATTAACTTGAATGAATTCATCCATACAAAAAGATCTTCTGTCTTAAACATTAGCGTGGTATTTATATTTCCTTACAAAGAATTTACAGCATCTTTAAATAGGTTGGGCGCGGTGGCTCACGCCTGTAATCCCAGCACTTTGGGAGGCCGAGGTGGGTAGATCACTTGAGGTCAGGAGTTCGAGACTAACCTGGCCAACATGGTGAAACTTCATCTCTACTAAAGATAGAAAATTAGCCAGGCATGGTGGCATGTGCCTGTAGTCCCAGCTACTTGGGAGGCTGAGGAAGGAGAATTGCTTGAACCAGGAGTGGGAGGTTACAGTGAGCCAAGATTGCACCACTGCACTCCAGTCCAGGTGACAGAGTGAGACTCCATCTCCAAAAAAAAAAAAAAAAAAAAAAAAAAAAAAAAATGAAAGCATCTTTAAAATGTCCTGGTTTCTTCTTACTGCAGTATTTCTGTGTAATAGCCTCATTCGACTACCGAAGAAACCGAGGCACTGAGTGAGGCAGACATTAGAATCCTGCTTCTAAACCTTTCGTGATGAATTATCTGTCTTGCCCCTGGCTTCTAAAGCTTCTGAAAGCCTTCACAGAAGTCACCAACAGCATAAAGTCCAGGTTCCTCTGCATGAGACCCATGATCTGAGACCTCCTATTTCTTCATCCTTGTTTTTACGGCTTTTCCCTCAGGCTTGGCTGTTTCTTGTCCTCTGTTCTTACCCAGTCTCTACTTGGCTGGATTATCCTCCTCCACTTTGTCTTGCTAAAGCTGTTGGTTCAACATGGTACCCACGTGTGGCTTTTGCATACTTGAAATGTGGCTAATCCCGATTGAGATGTGTCCTAAGTGTAAAACATATACCTGATTTCAAGGATTTGCTAAGAAAAAGAAGTAAAATATCTCAATAATTCTTTATATTATTACACATTGAAATGATATCATCAGTGATATTATTTGATATATTGAGTTAAATAAGATGTATGTTGCTTATCAATATATAAGATATGTTTTACATATTATGTATACCTTATATTGACAATACTTTTATATGTTGTGTTAGATGAGATATATTATTAAAATTAAGTTAGGGGCCAGGCATGGTGGCTCATGCCTGTAATCCCAGCATTTTGGGAGGCCGAGGTGTGTGGATCATTTGAGGTCAGGAGTTCGAGACCAGCCTGGCCAACATGGTGGAACCCCATCTCTACTAAAAATAGAGAAACTAGCCAGGCATGGTGGCAGGCACCTGTAATCCCAGCTACTTGGGAGGCTGAGGCAGGAGAATCACTTGAACCCAGGAGGTGGAGGTTGCAGGTGAGCTGAGATTACGCCACTGTACTCCAGCCTGAGCGACAGAGTGAGACTCCATCTCAAAAATAAATAAATAAATAAGGATATTAGAAAATTTAAAATTACACATATTTCTGTGGGATGGTGCTGCTCTAGAGAGCTCCTTAAACTTCATAACTGACATTAAGTTTCACTGAATGAGGCTTTCTCCCATTCCATTCTGAATTAATAATTTTCCCTTAGAGTCATTGCTGTACCCAGTTCTTTTCTCTCTAGCTTGGCACATTCCCTGGGTCTGTTCCAACAAAGTTGTGATGTTTCTGAGAGCTAAGACCAAGTTTTCCCTCCTCCCACCCCCAGACCAGAATGGTACCTTGTGCACTGAAGATGGAACTAAGAATAAATAAATGAAAGAATTAAGAGACTTTTAAACTATTACAAACAGACGTGAGGTAAAGAAATGATCAGAGAATCTTCTGTGCTCTCTACTTCCTTTATTTTGAGAATCAGAAACATTAAACTCTGCACAATTTGCGCGGCGTGGGAGTTAAGAGAGATGACGCTGACTCTGAATTCAGAGGAGGCTCTAAACTTTGCTTGGCTCAACCCTTTGAATTTCTAATATTTTGTAGACTTTTTAGAGCATCCCCTTTCCCTCTAGCTTTCTCTTTTGCATTCTAAGTTCAATCAAAATGGTTATCACTGCCTTTGTGCAGAAAGTATTGCCCGTGGAGGATAGGAGCCTTAGCCCCTGGCATTATTAGGCTGGACTATAGGTGTGTGTCAGTCATCCCTGAGGTCTGATATGGGCGAATCTCTTTGATTTGCCAGATCTTTGGGCCAGGAAGGAAGGGCTCACCTTATACCCAATTAACCAACGGAAGTCTGTTTTTTAAAGATAATACTTTGAATTTCTGTAGCTTATTTTTGTATACGAGCCTTGGCACTTTGGAATTTAAAATTTTCCTTAAAGCTGTTACCTTGGAAATACTATTTTAGGCCAGGCACAGTGGCTCACGCCTGTAATCCCAGCACTTTGGGAGGCCAAGGTGGGCGGATCACGTGAGGTCAGGAGTTCAAGACCAGCCCGACCAACATGGTGAAACACCGTCTCTAATAAAAATACAAAAAAATTAGCCAGGCATGGTAGTGGGTGCCTGTAATCCTAACAATTCAGGAGGCTGAGGCAGGAGAATGCTTGAACCCGGGAGGCAAAGGTTGCAGTGAGCCGAGATTGCGCCATTGTACTCCAGCCTGGGTGACAGAGTGAGACTCCATCTCAAAAAAAAAAAAAAAGGAAAATAGTATTTTAGGGAAAAGTATTTTATTCAGTGGGAAGTACTCAAAAAGAACCATCTTGGACTGCTGCGTCAGTCATTTTGACCAAATTTAAACAGCTAGTTTAAGTGGGAAGATCCAGAAACATGCAGGGTGGTGCAAAATGTAGCCTCAAAGTTTAATAAATTTTACTATACACACTGGAAAACTATTGCGAAGGTATTTCCATGTTGTGATTTAACTCTCATCATTGAATTTAAAGTTTGAGTTTATAAGAAGCTAATATAACTGGTTTGATGGTAGAAGTGTTGGTATTAACATTTTAATTGATGATAGAAATGTTGGTATTAACATTTGGTATCATAAATCATATCACATAAATGTTGGTATCACTGTATAATGATTATATTATTGGGAGAATAATCTAGTCTTAACATTAAAGGAACTGTTGTGTGCTGTAGTTTCCTTAACTGTTTTCCTTTTTCAGTGATTGTCTGTGCTTCACTAATTTCCATAACCAAGCTGGAGTGGAATCCAAGAGAAAAGGTAACATTTAAGTTGTTGTGAAGGTGGCTGTTGGATGTGGTTGTGTGAGGTTGTGGCCAGGCTAGATCTAGGGAAAATCACTGCCATTTTTTAGAACAAGTTGCAAAATGTGAAGTAAACATGGTATGTAATCAATTTACTGTCCAATCATTTGGCAGTATGTAGTAATTAGCTATCAGGGTAATTCCAAATGCTTTCTGGAATTATATTCAAAATTTTGGGTTTCTAATTTTTTTTTTTTTTTTTTTTTTTTTTTTTTTTTTTTTTTTTTTGAGACAGAGTCTTGCTCTGTTGCCCAGGCTGGAGTGCAGTGGTGCAATCTTGGCTCACTGCAACCTCTGCCTCCCAGGCTCAAGCGATTCTCCTGCCTCAGTCTCCCAAGTAGGTGGGACTACAGGCGCCCGCCACCAGGCCCAGCTAATTTTTGGTTTTGTTTTTTTCTGAGACAGCTCTGACACCCAGGCTGGAGTGAAGTGGTGTGATCTCATCTCACTGCAACCTTTGCCTCCTGGGTTTAAGCGATTCTTGTGCCTTAGCCTCCTGGTGGGCTGGGACCACGGGCGTGTGCCACTATGCCTGGCTAATTTTTGTATTTTTAGTAGAGACAGGGTTTTTCCCATGTTGGCCAGGCTGGTTTGGAGCTCCTGGCCTCAAGTGATCCTCCCACCTCGACCTCCCAAAGTGCTGGGATTATAGGCATGACCCACCGCACCCAGCCCTCTAATTTCTTTCTTTTCTTTCTTTTTCTTTTTATTTTTTTTTTTGAGACAGAGTCTCGCTCTGCCACCCAGGCTGGAGTGCAGTGGCACAATCTCGGCTCACTGCAAGCTTTGCCTCCCGGGTTCACGCCATTCTCCTGCCTAAGCCTCCCGAGTAGCTGGGACTACAGGCGCCTGCCACCACCCCCAGCTAATTTTTTGTATTTTTAGTAGGGACAGGGTTTCACCGTGTTAGCCAGGATGGTCTCGATCTCCTGATCTCGGGATCCGCCTGCCTCAGCCTCCCAAAGTGCTGGGATTACAAGCGTGAGCTACCGCACCTGGCCTCTAATTTCTTTCTTAAACACTTCAATTATTTATCCTTAGTAAAAGAGGGTAGAGGGACAGTGTGAATGAAGGTGTTTGGTGACCAAAGGGAGTGTGAAATGTTAAGTAGAGAGGATGATACCAGCTCCCGTGTGGTGTATAGTTCATTTCAGGATAGAGTGAGAAATCGCTGTAGCCAGGGATAACTGTGCAAGGGTGTAGTGGCTGTAAGAGGCAGGCAGAGAGGCTTGTACTTGACATAGGTGACCAGAGTAAGATTTTGAAGACTTTTTTTTTGTGAGACGGAGTTTCACCCTTGTTGCCCAGGCTGGAGCGCAATGGCGTAATCTTGGCTCACTGCAACCTCTGCCTCTCGGGTTCAAGCAGTTCTCCTGTCTTTGCCTCCCAAGTAGCTGGGATTACAGGCACACGCCACCATGCCCAGCTAGTTTTTGTATTTTTAGTAGAGACCAGGTTTCATGAAATGTGTTAACCAGGATGGTCTCGATCTCTGCCCTCGTGATCCCCCCGCCTTGGTCTCCCAAAGTGCTGGGATTACAGGCGTGAGCCACTACGCCTGACCTGAAGTCTTTTGAACAGTAAAGCAAATAGAAAGGGTATTGTCAGATGAGCGTGAGACAGAAGCAATGCCTGGGATGGCTTGGAGAGCTTGGCATTAGGAAGGCAAGGAGAAGGCAGTTCTACTAGTTCACATTTCAAATAGGGGAAATCTGATGGGTGTTGGCAAATGACTAACACAAGAATGAAGTGGCATGATGAATCAAAGATGACTTCTAATTTTTTATCTTAGGTGAACCAAAGAATTTATTCCCTTGACCAGAGATAAGGTCCCTAACAGGGATAAATAATTTAGTAGGTGGAAGTGGATGAGTTTGGTTAGAATTGATGACTCTGAGGATATCATGAGATATCAAGGTTAGAAACATGGGCCTAGGCCAGGCGCTGTGGTTCATGCCTGTAATTCCAGCACTTTGGGAGGCTGAGGCAGGAGGATTGCTTGAGTCCAGGAGATCAAGACCAGTCAGGGTAACACAGTAAGACCCTGTCTCTATAAAAATTAGCCAGGCATTGTGGCACACGTCTAGTCCCAGCTACTTGGGAAGCTGAGGTGGAAGGATCGCTTACACCCAGGTGGTCCTAGACTTCTGGTGGGACTGGGAGTAGTCAGAGTGTAGGGTAGAGCTGTTAGAGTGTGGGGTAGACCAGGACTTTTTGGACCAAGCATCATAACACATGGAACCAAAAGTATGACATTGAGATCAACTCATTCTATTAGATACCTGTAGTATGGGTTCATCTAGATGCCTTATAGGAGAATCAAAGATGCCCCAGGAAAGAAGAGAGTTAGTGAGAGACCAACAGAAGATTCTTTCTCTCAAGGATCAGGCGGAAGAATACCTCCAGCAAAGGAGAAGTAAAAGGATCATGGACCAGCGAGAAGAACTAGACTTGTGTTGTATGGTAGACCTCATTGATGAGTCCCTACCACACACAAGACTGAAAGATTATAGAGGGCAGGGTGGCCACGGGATAGAGGATCCTGAGGGATTTTATAGTTCAGGGGGCCAACAGCCAGTTGTCAGTGGCTAAATGTAATACTTTGAAGAATAAAAAAATGCTGAACTGGACTTCAGACAGCACAATGTGGAAATGCAGAAGCTTTTATAGCAATTAATCCTAATGATGGAATGAGAGGACATACGATCCCAGAGACTAAGGGAAGGACATTTTTCAAAGGCAAGGGAAGTGGCTAACCATGACATATGCAGCTGAACAGCCTTTAGGAATGAAGTCCCTCAATTTGGGCAATAAGGGAGTCAGTGATGTTTGTCAGAAACTAGTTTCAGTAAAACGCCAAGGTTAGAAGCCAATGGCAAGAAGTTAAATAGTGAGAGGGATGGTTCATTCATTCAGCTGTCAACCAAATGTTTATTGAGTCCTGTTGTGGACTGGAGGTAAGAGTAAAGGAGAAACACCAGGGTGGCTAGAGGGGACAGCAGGATTTCCAAAGAAGGAGAACTCTGGCAGGTGATGGAAGCCTGCCAAGACAAGAGAGAGACAGAAGATGGTGAGGAAGAGAATGATGCAGACAAGAGATCAAATAGTGCTTCTTGGCTGGTCACAGTGGCTTATGCCTGTAATCCCAGCACTTTGGGAGGCCGAAGCAGGTGGATCACTTGAGGTCAGAGTTCAAGACTAGCCTGGCCAATAGGGTGAAACCCTGTCTCTACTAAAAAAAAAAAAGAAAAAAAAAATTAGACAGGTGTGGTGGCACACATCTGTAGTCCCAGCTACTTGGGAGGCTGAGGCAGGAGAATCGCTTGTGCCCAGGAGTTGGAGAGTTGGAGGTTGCAGTGAGCCGAGGTCATGCTAATGCTCTCCAGCCTGAGCAACAAGAGTGAGACTCCATCTCAAGAAAAAAAAAAAAAAGGAAAGGAAAAGATTTAAAAAGGGCTTCTTTAAAATGTAACCTTAAAATGGTCAAATTAGCCAATAGGTTAGACCTAGACAAAAGGCAGGTTTTTTTGTTATTTGTTTTTTTCTTACATGTGGGGAATGATGTAGCCCCATCATGGGAAGGGGGTTCAGTTCCTCTTTCCGTTGGTGAGAACCTCTTTCCGAAAGTGAGAGCGCATAGCGGAGCAGCTCAGGTGTACTTTACTTTTCAGCCACTCGGGGGAGACCTTCTACCACAAACCCGCTGCTGGGCAGGGCTTATCGAAGTTTATTTCCAGGCAGTTAAAAATCTGTTATATTCCACTTCCTATCTTAAAAATGTGAAAAGTACATGGTTTTCTGTTCACTCCATAAATGACTGTGCCACTCTTGCATTCCCTTCTGTTCCTAATAAAAAAAAAAAATCCCTTTACATTAATTCACTGAATAATCATTTAGGTACTGCCCCAGACTTCTGTGTAGTGCTTTACAACTTTCACAGCGCATTTATGTGCAGTGACTTACTTGGTGGTGGTGGTGGGGGGGGTGATAATTATAATATCACTGTCTCATTTCACATAGCAAGGATATTAGGGCTTTGCCTGCATTCAGGATTCTTGGTTCCATGTACTTTCATTAATATCACACTTAAGAAATTCCCCCCAAAGTTCTGCCTTTATTTTTAGAAGCCATCTTCCTTGTTCAGGAATAATACGGGATGGGGCAGGTCCCCTGGTACTGGTACCAAAAGGAGGAAGCCTCTGTTCTCTACCTCCTACTGTAGGCTGGTCAGGTTCTCCTCGCTGTGACCTAGCATGAGAACAGTGGGTGGATGTGACCATGACAAGGAGAGTGAAGAGTGATGCTTGGAGGGCTTGGTGTTGCCTCCACTAAATCTGTCTGGATGAAAACAGGATCAAAGAAAACAACTGTCAACCATAGAACTGCCCTGTGATCCAGCACGTTACTCACCCTTGTAGCCTACAGCAGTTTGGGGTAGAGCAGCAGTGGGATCAGCCCTCAAGGGCACGTGCCAAGGGCAGAGCAGCCCATGTAGACAGCTTCGGAGGGCATGGGGGTGTAGGGAGTTAGGGGTAGCTCCTCGTTTCAGCAGAGCAGAAAGCGATGTAGGAAATCAGAGAGGGCACACTGATAGTTCCCAGGCCTCATCTGGCATGTGAGCTAACATCAGAATGCAGACGTGCATTTTTGACTTAACACTTTATTTATTTTTATTTTGTTATTATTATTTTTTTGAGATAGAGTCTCGCTCTGTCACCCAGGTTGGAGTAGAGTGACGCAATCATGATTCACTGCAACATCTATACCCCAGGCTCAAGTGATCCTCCCAGTTCAGCCTCCCGAGTAGCTGGGACTGCAGGCACGGGCCACCACGCCCAGCTAATTATTTTTTGTCTTGTTATGTTGCCCAGGCTGTTTTCAAACTCCTGGGCTCAAGTGATCCTCCTGCCTCAGCCTTCCCAAGTCCTGACATTACAGGTGTGAGCCACTGCAACAGAGTTTCAAAATTAGTTTCCAGCACTGAAAAATCAGGAGATATCACACACAGACACACACACAGTGTTTTGTTTTGTTTTTTAAACCTCTTTGAAAGCAGCACTAGTGTATTATTTTCCTATGGAATTGAGCTGATGAGGCGTGGGCTCCCTAACTTCCCTCTCTTTTCACAACCACAAGTTTTATTTATTATTGCTAATTTTCTGGCCTCCATAGGCAACTGAGTTTGGACCATCTGACTGAAGCCATTCTCCTTGGCTTCCATTCTCTCATTCTTGACTCCAAGAAGATATGCAGTTAACATGTGGATGTCCATTATTAGCAGTTTCTTTGTAGCTGTATTTACCTTAGGATGTTAAGCAGAACTATTTTCTGAATGATCATTTCTATATAAACAGGGAAACACAAAACCTAGGGGACTAGTTGGCCAGGTTCACCTAGATGTGTACACACATTCTCTGGAGCAACTGCGAGAGTGCTTGTCAAGCATGGCCCTTACATTTAGGGATTCTCAGCGAAGGGAGACCAAGTCATGCCTTGTATGGAAAGTTCTTTCTTCTGTTGAGTCCAAATTTGCTTCCCAGTCTCAGCCATTTTGTAGTCCTTAGTCTGCCTTCTGAAATGACAAACTAATCTTAAAACGAGAGTTTGTGGGAGCCAGAAAGAACTTTGGAATATCTGCCTTCGCATTCTCAGTGGGCAGGTGCCCTGACACTTAGTAACGTGGTTGTGCTTACCTTTTATCCTCAAAGTTCTGACTTATGCTCACTGGACAGCTTTTTCCTTTGGTTGAACCTCCTCATTGTATTTCAGTATGTACATTAAAGGGAGTCTTTTAGGCTAAATTCTGTTTCTTTTTTATTCGCATTAGGATTATATATATCACGTAGTGAGTGCGATCTGTGAATGGACAGTGGCCTTTGGTTTTATTTTCTACTTCCTAACTTTCATCCAAGATTTCCAGGTAAGTGTTTATCAATTCAAATGTTTTAAATTGCTGACAATTAGGATTCGTAAACATTTGCAGAAGACATTTTGCATTTTTTAAAAGAGCACTTTCTTTTTATCTTTAATGTGTTTGACAAAAATATGTAAGGATTGTGCAACTTCATGTATTAGCTTCTTCCCAATGGGAGGCATCTTTAATAGCTCTCCCACCAATGAGATTTTCATATGTCCTCTGCTGTTTGATGTTAATAGTCATGTATCCTGCTTGTTTTCTTTTAGGAGGTCTCACTTACTAGTTCCAAATAATAGAATATCTTTTTTAAAAATAAAAGTATGCCAGATGCGGTGGTTCATGTCTGTAATCCCAGCACTTTGGGAGGCTTAGGCAGGCGGATCACCTGAGGTCGGGAGTTCGAGAGCAGCCCGACCAACATGGAGAAACCCCATCTCTACTAAAAATACAAAATTAGCTGGGAGTGGTGGCACATGCCTGTAATCCCAGCTACTCAGGAGGCTGAGGCAGGAGAATCGCCTGAACCCGGGAGGCGGAGGTTGCGGTGAGCCGAGATCATACCATTGCACTCCAGCCTGGGCAACAAGAGCGAGACTCTGTCTCAAAATAAATAAATAAATAAATAAATAAATAAAAAATAAAAGTGAGTTGTTCAAAAAATATTCCCAAAGCAGATAGAAGATGGGACTACATCAGATTTGTCCACAGGAAAAATCTTACATTTTGAGACAAGTGAATTATTAGCTCAAAGGATATAGAAAGCCAAGAAAATTGTTTAGGACCTGACTCAAGGATAGCACAAACCATAGTGAGATCATTCCTTAGGTGGTGCAAAGCTGTTGGAAATGTCATCGTCAACGCTGGGATTGTTTAACTTCTTTTAAACCTTTTTCTTTCATTTTTTAAAATAGAGTGTCACCCTAAGGATATCCACAGAAATCAATGGTGATATTTGAAGAAAGAAGAATTTGATCTCACTCAGTGAATGTTGCAGGACATTTCTAGAAGTGCTACAGAGGACAGACAGGGTTTTGAGGCCGCCCTGATTATTGGGATGCATCTGCAGCACATCCAGGACTTGAATTTCGCTAAGAGTTCCTAATAGTTGTACTATTTCTAAAGACGTGTTTCCTAGAGAATGTACAGCCTTATGACACTGTAGTGATGTTTTTATAATTTTCTAAGTAGTTTTTTTATATTAACAAATTCATATACAGAAAATATAAGGTGTTACAAAAAATGGAGAGCTCTTATTTTTGTACAGATTCTGTCTTTTTTTTATTTGTGTGCGATTTATGGAAATACATTAAATGAGTAATTTAGGTTCAGTACGTTTGTTACAAAGTAAAATTGGGATATTCATTTGTAAATTTTATTCTTAATGAATGAACTGTATATTTTTTTTATCATAAGAGCATTTATAAAATTCAATTTATAAAGATCATATACCGAAATCATAAAAATTTAGTTAATACATTAACACTGATACTGATTTTCAGCCGAACTAAGCAAAGTGCTTCAACTGAGAGGCCTTTATACCACCATGTACAGTAACTCTAAGTGAATATGAAGACCTTGGTTTTGAAATTCTGCCACCCACCTTGTTTCTCCCTGCTCATGAGGCCGCACCTTTTGCTCTTGCTGCTAACTGGCCGTTCGTAGTGGGTGTAATTACAGGTGGAACGGTTTTAGTAAGTCAGGTGAAAGCCACCCTGTATTGTTTTTGGCACAACTTGATATATAGTCTGACTCAGAACTGAAACTCACATCTCAAATTGATTTCATGCCAGTAAATGGGGCAAAGAGAATAAAGGCCCAAGAGCGAGACAAGGAGAAAGGGGCAGCCAAGAAGAACTTCTGGGTGCAGGGTGCTATTTGTATGCTCCTCCCTTTCATGCCTGTGACTGGATGTCCCTCAACACTAGGAAATATGAGTCAAGCCTGTTGTATTAAGCAAGAACTACAGACTCTATCTTTTCACCCAAATCATGAATGACCAATAAAAAGCAAATTATTCCAGAGGAGGAAGCAGCCCTTGAAATGTTACGGCTCAGGCCTGAAAGGTGAAGAGCAAGAATTCTGTCTTTCAAAGACCCTAGAGCATAAACCCATGTGTGGCCAAGTGGGTTCAGCCCTCAAGGGCACATGCCAAGGGCAGAGCAGCCCATGTAGACAGCTTCAGAGGGCATGGGGGTGTAGGAGTTGGGGGTAGCTCCTCATTAACGATTTGTTGGGCGAGTATAGGGGTGAGGCTCAGTGGCAGTCAGGTACCTCTGCAATGGCAAGCTGTCTCCCCTCTATGTGTTTCGCATATGTTATTAGAACACGTCCCACACCCCTACCACTGCCATGTAGGCCCTTAAATAAGGTTGAGTAGAGAAATCTGGCAATAAAAGGCAAACGTAAGCATGCGTTCTTTAAGATGCACCATAAATGGTTTTCTTTAAGTGAATGGAAGAGTTTGACAGAGAAACACCTTTGTAAGCAAACATTAAGAATGCTGGCTGGGTGTGGTGGCTCACACCTGTAATCCCAGCACTTTGGGAGGCCCAGGCAGGAGGATCGCTTGAGCCTGGGACTTTGATTCCAGACTGGGAAACATGGCAAAATCCCTACAACAAAAATACAAAAATTGGCCAGGTGTGGTGGCATGTGCCTGGAGTCCCAGTTACTTGGGAGGCTGAGGTGGGAGAATCACCTGAGCCCAGGAGGTTGAGGCTGCAGTGAGCCATGTCAGTGCACTCCAGTCTGGGCAACAGAGCAAGACCCTGTCTCAAATAAATAAATAAATAAATAGCATGCTAATCATTTCTGGGTTCACTGTGACTCGTTGTAATGCTGGGGATCCCCTTTGTAACACTGGAACTGAAAGACAGTGATGAATGCTATGTCAAGCATTCATTATTCTGAAGAGGAGGAGAAATGCCACATACCTTTCCCATGGGACCTGTGGTGGAATGAATCCATGGTTCTGCCTCACTTCGAGCAGACTTTTGTTCTCAGTACTCCTCACGATGGATTTTCAGGCTTCATTTTCACATCTCTCTGCACAATTAGATTGGGAGCTCCGTGAGGGCAGAGTATGTGCCTTGATCTTTATCTTTGTAATGCCACAATGAACACAGTGCCTCCTGGTACACTGTAGGTGCTTAAGAAATACTCACTGAATGCATGAATGAATGAAGGAATGAAGGAATGAAGGAATGACTAAGGATGTTTGTAGTGCTATAATATAGAATGGGATTTACTCTGCTTTACTAGTTAGTTTCTTAATAAACAAATAGTCTGCATCGCCTGGTAATGTTGACTGTTTTTCTTTGTGTACTGTAAACATTTCAGTTGTTTGGACATCCCCATTCTGTGACAACTATCTTCAACGTGGACAGTTACCACAGACATTGCTACATGAGCTAGACCAAATGTCTTGGCAAACTGAGAAGGCCAAAAAATCACTCCAGACAACCATATTCAGCAGATTGCATGCAACCTCTAAACCTGGTCTTATCCACATTTTGGTATTATTTCTAATTTCCATGAACTTGCATTTCGTTGGACCTCATGGCTGAAAGAGTTAAATGAAATGAAATATTTCTTTATTTTAATTTTTTTTTTTTGTTTTATTGAGTCTCGTCCTGTTGCCCAGGTTGGAGTGCAGTGGCCCAATCTAGGCTCACTGCAACCTCCGCCTCCCGGATTCACGCCATTCTCTTGCCTCAGCCTCTCGAGTAGCTGGGACCACAGGCGTCTGCCACCACGCCCGGCTAATTTTTTGTATTTTAGTAGAGACGGGGTTTCACCGTGTTAGCCAGGATGGTCTCGATCTCTTGATCTCATGATCCGCCCGCCTCGGCCTCCCAAGTGCTGGGACTACAGATCCATTTGGACTTCATAAAAGTATGCTTACGATTTAAACTTTATGCTTTCTTAATTCATGTAGTTTTCCATGTGGGCACGATTGGTTCATCTTCGTAGATTCTCAAACGTTAGCATCAGAAGTTTATGTCAGTCAAGATTCAGAGATGAAGAGATCAGAAATCCAACAAGAAGGAGAAAAGGGAATCAGAAATCCAGCAAGAAGAGGAAAAGGGAATCTATATTGCCTCAAGTAACTGGGACATTCAGGAGTGGAACTGGCTTTATGGGTGGCTGGATCTAAATGTGCCATTAGGACTCCATCTTCTCTTTCCTCCTCTCAGCTGGCTTCATTCTCAAGCAGGCTTTCCCCTGGTGGAAGTGAGAGGGCATCTACAACCCGCAGACACACAATCTATCCAGAAAAAGTGGGGGAAAGAAAGGACCTCTCAACAGTTCCAACCACATGCCCATGAATTGTCTCTGATTGGCTGGCTTAGATCACATGCCATTGGGAGGTCTGAGGCTCTGATTGGTGAGACATGAGTCACATGTTCACCCCTGGAGCAGGGAGGGGTCAACACCACCAAAACTAGTGGGCTGATGGTGACTGAAAGTTGTTTCTCAGAAGAAAAGAGTGGAAATGGGTCTCTAACAGACAAAAAGCAGCAGATTCCACTGTGGAATTAAAACCCCTTTTCCCTTCATACCCTCCCCGCCCAAAAGCCAACCAAATTTGCTTCACAGTAAACCAAAGTATACTTGCTTATAACCTTTTCAAATTTGAAATAAGCCATTTAGATAATACAAAAACCTTATGTTAACTCCAAAGTTATGTTTATATTTTTTAAAAGTTATTGTTTTATTATTTAGTATTTCTTATTTAGAATCAGTTTTCCTGATTTCTAATCAAGTGGGTTTTTTTTTTTTTTTTTTTTTTTTTTTTTTTTTTTTTTTTTTAACACTAACACAGAGGATTCCACAGAAATTGCATTTTGTAAACCAAATTAAGTGCATCAGTGTTGTGCTGTGTTTGGGCTTCCTAACATCCCTTACATGTGGCATTGTCCCATGTTCCCATTTTTACTCAGTTGGAGACATACTAGTCTGGTGTTTGGGCCTGGAATGAGGAAAGGGCAGTGGGAGGAAGATAAGTGGTATCCCATTCTCTCCCACTGCCTGATTCTGGCAAGCCAGTAAGCCCAGCCGTCTCCCCACACACATACTCTTGGTCTGGCTCTGAATGCCCCACATTCTCCAGTCCAGAATGTCATGCGTCTGCATCATGTCTGTTGCACAAGAGAGCAACCACAGCCTCAAGCCCTGGAGTAGAATTTTCTGACTCTTCTTGGTCACTCCCAGCAGATTCATCTTCTTTTCTTTTCTTTTTTTTTTTTTTAGATGGAGTCTCGCTCTTGTCACCCAGGCTGGAGTGCAATGTCGTGATCTCGGCTCACAGCAACCTTCGCCTCCTGGGTTCAAGCGATTCTCCTGCCTCAGCCTCCCAAGTAGCTGGAATTACAGGCACATGCCACCACACCCAGCTAAGTTTTGTATTTGTAGTAGAGATGGGGTTTCACTATGTTGGCCAGGCTGGTCTCGAACTCCTGACCCCAGGTGATCCACCCACCTCGGCTCCCCAAAGTGCTGGGATTACAGGTGTGAGCCACTGTGCCTGGCCCCAGATTTATCTTCTAAAATGAAGGGTAGCAGGTTTCCAGACCCATATCGGAGTTGGCAGTGACCTCCAGAGTCCATGCTTGGAAAATGCTGAAGAAGATGTCAACAGTCTGTCTTGTGGTTTAAGACAAGGTGGTGTGGGGTGCCCAGAAAGCCTGTGGTTTAGGTAGTTCCTCAGCAACAAGCACTGCTCTGTGCCCCACCATCCTCAAGGCCAGTTCCACCTCTGGATGTCTCAGTTACATGAGTTGATAAAAGTCTCTAACTTCAATAAACTGGAGTTAGATTACGGATGATTATACCTGTAAGAGTCCTGACTGATAACAGATACACAAGAGTTCCCCTAATATGAAAATACACTAAACTACTATCATCTGTAGTCATTTTTATTTCATATTTTGTCTTTTGCAGTTTTCTTTTTTCAGTACAGACTTGCCTTCAGAGGAAAGATCATTTTCACATAAGTGGATTCAGCTGCCCACACTCACCATCCTCACCCTCTGAACCATGTGTTTTTATTTCAAAAAATTTGAGTAATATTTTCACAATTCAAAACTCAAAACAATATGAAAAGGTATACTGTGAAAAGCCTTTTTGCTTTTCCCTACCTGCATTTACTCAATTCACTCTCTCCTTGCAGATGTCCACTTTTTTTTTTTTTGAGACAGAATCTTGCTCTGTCGCCCAGGCTGGAGTGCAGTAGCATGATCTCCACTCACTGCGACCTATGCCTCCTGGGTTCAAGCAGTTCTCCCTGCCTCAGCCTCCCAAGTAGCTGGGATTACAGGTGCCCACCACCATGCCCAGCTAACTTTTGTATTTTAGTCAAGATAGGGTTTTACCATGTTGGTCAGGTTGTTCTCAAACTCCTGACCTCAAGTGATCCGCCTGCCTTGGCCTCCCAAAGTGCTGAGATTACAGGTGTGAGCCACTGTGCTCAGCCTAGATATCCACTTTTTATCAGATTTTATGAAAATACAAGCCAAAACCAATTTTTTTTTTTTTTTTTTTTGAGACAGAGTCTTGCTCTGTTGCCCAGGCTGGAGTGCAGTGGCCGGATCTCAGCTCACTGCAAGCTCCGCCTCCCGGGTTCCCGCCATTCTCCTGCCTCAGCCTTCGGAGTAGCTGGGACTACAGGCGCCGGCCACCTCGCCCGGCTAGTTTTTTTTTGTATTTTTTAGTAGAGACGGGGTTTCACCGTGTTAGCCAGGATGGTCTCGATCTCCTGACCTCGTGATTCGCCCGTCTCGGCCTCCCAAAGTGCTGGGATTACAGGCTTGAGCCACCGCGCCCGGCCAAATATTTTAACATGTTTTCCTTTTCATTTTTACCCCAAATATAGTATACTGTACAACCGGTTTTGAGTCTTACTTTTTTGACATAGCAATGTATCTTGGAGATGTTTCCTTTATCAATACATAGAGATCTCCCTCATTTTTAAGGTTAATTTGCTTTGTTTTATACCTGTACAGTATTCCATTGTATGGCTGTGCCATCATTCATTTAACAAGTTCCTTATTTGATGAGCAATTACATGGTTTCCAAATTTTTGCAATTACAAGTAGATGACTTTGTACATACATCATGTCACACATGCGCAAGGAAATCTCTAGGAGAAATTCCAGTGAGTGGGATGTTGGAAAATTCATCTGTTATTTTGCAAATGTTATCTTGCCTTTAGAACCTTTTCACTTGAATATTTTTATTGGGAATCTTTTTTTCTTTTCTTCTTTCTTTCATTCTTTCTTCTTTTTTTCCTTTCTTTTCTTCTTTCTTTCTTTTCTTTTCCTTCTTTTTTTTTGAAGACTGGTCAAGTGCAGCAGTGGGAGTGGAGAAGGAAGACAGAAATCTGTAACTGGGCTGGGCATGGAGGCTTATGCCTGTGATCCCACACTTTGGGAGGCTGAGGTGGATAGATCATTTGAGTCTAGGAGTTCAAGACCAGCCTGAGCAACATAGGAAGACCCCATCTCTCCAAAAATTTAGCCAAGAATGGTGGTGCAAGCTGTGGTCTCAGCTACTCAGAAGGTAAGGGAGGAGGATCGCTTGAGCCTGGGGAGGCAGAGGTTGCAGTGAGCAGAGATTGTGCCACTGCACTCCAGTCTAGGCTATAGAGCGAGACTTTGTCTCAAAGAAAACTAAACTAAAATAAAGAAATCTGTAACTGGTTGTAAACAATTAGTTGTAAACACCAGTGCACTCGGACAAGCCAGGAATCTTTCTGATTACACACATTTTCTTCTAACCTGAGGATGCTGAATATAAGTTCACGTTTCCTTGGTGACTCAGTCATCCATGACTGTAGATCAGGTGCAAATGTGGATTCTGCAGTAGGTGGTGTGGGACAGAGGCCTGCCAACTTGGTCACAGGCCTTCTACAAACACCCCTTCTGTTCCCTCTTTTATGTAACTACCTACTGCAGGGAGTGCAAGGCTGTGTGCTCCTCTTTCTGATGACAGCAGAACTCACCTCTCTTCTTTTATGGGCAAGAGTGTCTCCAGTTCACTTGGGTTTTTCATTATGATATTGCAAACTTTTGCAATTAGTGGCAAAATTTTGTCAATGCCTCTTTCAGTTTGTACTCACTTTTCCTCTTTGGTATCTCTCTGAAGTCCATTACTTGTCTTATACTTCTTCCCTATCTTTTGAAGGGATTGTATTTTTATTGTTGTTTTGTTTGTTTGTTTGTTTTAAATTTTGAGACGGAGTCTTGCTCTGTTGTGAGGCTAAAGTGCAATGGTGCGAGCCTGGCTCACTGCAACCTCCACCTCTCAAGTTCAAGTGATTCTCCTGCCTCAGTCTCCTGAGTAGCTGGTACTACAGGCATGTGCCAACACGCCCAGCTAATTTTCGTATTTTTAGTAGAGACCGGGTTTCACCATGTTAGCTAGAATGGTCTTGATCTCTTGACCTCATGATCCGCCCACTTCGGCCTCCCAAAGTGCTGGGATTACAGGCGTGAGCCACCGTGCCCAGCTGGAGACGACTGTATTTTTATAGACATCAACAATCAAGCACAATATTCTCTTCTCCTTTCTGGCAAAGTGATCCAGGACAGAACACCAGGGGCAACCCACAGAACTTTTGATCCTCCCTGACCTTGTAGCTTGGTGGTCAGTGCAGAATGACCCAATGAGTGGGGGACACCAGCAATGCAGTAGTCAGAAAGAGAGAAAGGAAAGAATCTTTACCTTTGAGAAACTTAAAAATTGACTTGGAAATAATCAGCTTTAAGTTTGCCTAAATGTATCCTTTATGTCATTTGGAAAAAGAAAATATTATTTGGAATTACCTATGGGGAGGCATCATAGTTTTTTCAGAACCAGGTATTCACGGACTTTCACCTAAAAACTAAGGATATTTCTTTATCTGCTTACATGATCACTTAAGTTCTGTTAATACTGATTGAGTATTTCCTATATCAGATACTGTGAGGGCATTTCCTCATAGTTAACTCTATTTTATTAATGAGGAAATTAAGATGTAGCGAGGTTGTCACCAGATACCAAATGATGGGGCTAGAACCAAACCCAGGACTGTGACTCCTATGGTCAACTTTGCCATGCTGACAGTGTGATTCTTAGTCACTGTCTTATGAGTATGAATTAATTTGTCAGCTTTTCTAGGGTTATATAATATAAGGCCTTGAGAAATGAAACCCTTAAGCTGGCAAGTTTAGAAAAATGGGTGAAATGTTTGGATTGCCACTTCAAAAGGGCAGGTCCTGGTTGAACTCTGGGCATCTAAGACTTGTGGGGGTAGGAGCAGGTGATAGGAATCAGGAGTAGAAACAGTAAGAGAGGGTCTGTATGATACACCTGGTCTTTTGTGGGAATGGGGATCAGTTCTTGTATGAGTCCGTTTTCACGCTGCTAATAAAGACACACTGGAGACTGGGTAATTTATAAAGAAAAGAGCTTTAATTGGTTTACAGTTTCACATGGCTAGGGAGGCCTCAGGAAACTTATAATCATGGCGAAAGAGGAAGCAAACACATCCTTCTTCACATGGCAGCAGGAGAGAGAATGAGAGCCGAGCAAAGGGGGGTGCCCCTTATAAAACCCCCACATCTTGTGTGAACTCACTATCACAAGAGCAGTATGGGGAAACCGTCCTTATGATTCAATTATCTCCACCTGGTCACCCCCTTGACACGTGGGGATTATTACAATTCAAGATGAGATTTCAGGTGGGGACACAGCCAAGCCATATCAGTTCTCCTGCATCCACCACAACCTGAGGAGGAGCACTGAAGAGGCCAAGGATTCCACTGGGCAGTGAGACAGGGGTGCAGCAAGCTTTCAGTACGATTCAGGCTCTGGTGGCTGTGAGGCATGGATTCTTAGGACACTTGACTCCTGGTATCTTTTGCTTCTGGATGGTGTAGTAAGAGGGACTGGGGGTTGTCTTCTGTCTGTGTGGACTTCCCAAAGGAGAAGTCATGGTAAGGCCCAGGGAAAGGACCATGTAGGCTACCACAGGGCTGGGTAAAAGAAGTCCTTAGAGCTCACTTTTTTAAAAAGTTATTTTAATTTATTATTATTTTTGAACACTGTTGGTGACCATTATTTTACTGTGGTTTTTTTTTTTTTTTTGAGACAGGTCTCACTCTGTCTCCCAGACCAGAGTGCAGTGGTGTGATCTTGGCTCACTGCAGCCTCAACCTCTGGGCTCAAGTGATCCTTCCACCTCAGCCTCCCAAGTAGCTGGGACTACAGGTGTGTACCACCATGCTTGGCTAATTTTTGTATTTTTTGTAGCGACAGGGTCTCACTATGTTGCTTAGGCTGGTCTCAAACTCCTGGACTCAAGAGATCCTTTTGCCTGGACCTCCCAAAGTGTTGGGATTATAGGCATGAGCCACCACGCCTGACCATTGTAGCCGTTTTTAAGTGTGCAGTTCAGTGATTTTGAATACATTAATAATGTTGTGCAGCCATCACCACCATCCATCTCCAGAACCCTTTTTTTTTTTTTTTTTTTTTTTTTTTTTTTTTTTGAGGCGGAGTCTCGCTCTGTCGCCCGGACTGGAGTGCAGTGGCCGGATCTCAGCTCACTACAAGCTCCGCCTCCCGGGTTTGCGCCATTCTCCCGCCTCAGCCTCCCGAGTAGCTGGGACTACAGGCGCCCGCCACCTCGCCCGGCTAGTTTTTGTATTTTTAGTAGAGACGGGGTTTCACTGTGTTAGCCAGGATGGTTTTAATCTTGTAAAACCGAAACTCTGTGCCCATTGAACAATAACTCCTGATTCCCCCTTGCCCCAGCCCCTGGCAACCATTATTCTACTTTCTGGCTCTATTATTTTGACTATTCTAGATACCTGTAGAATAGGCATCTAGATATCAGTGGAATCATACCGCATTTCTCTTTTTGTAACTGGCTTATTTCATTTAGTGTAATGTCTCAACACCATCCATGTTGTAGCATGTGTTGGAATTTTTTCCATGTTAAGGCTTAGTAAGATTCCATTGTACATTTATACCACACTTTACCAACCATCTGTTGATGGACACTTCAGTTGTTTCCACATTGTGAATAATGCTGCTAAAAACTTGTGTGTACAAATATTTCTTTGAGACCCTGCTTTAAAATCTGGGTATATACCAAGAAGCGGGATTGCTGGATCATATGGAGATTCTATTTTTAATTTTTTGAGGAACCACCATACTGTTTTCCATAGGAGCTGTACCATTTTACAGTCCCACCAACAGTACAGAAAGGTTCTAATTTCTTCACATCCTCACCAACATTTGTTTTTTCCTATTTATTTATTTATTTTAGATTTGAGAGTCTTGGTATGTTACCCAGGCTGGCCTCCAATTCCTTGGCTCAAGAGATCCTCATGCCTCAGTGTCTCAAGTAGCTGGGATTACAGGCACAAACCACAGCACCTGACATATTTTCCATTTTTTTGGCTAGTAGCCTTCCTAACGGGTGTGAGGTGGTATCTCATAGTATTTTGGTTTGCATTTCCCTAAGAAATAGTGATGTTGGGCATTTTTTTCATGTGCATATTGGTCACCCATGTATCTTCTTTGGAGAAAGATTGTTCAATTCCTTTTTTTTTTTTTTTTTTTTTTTGGTACGGGGTCTCGCTCTGTCACACAGGCTGGAGTGCTGTGGCCGGATCTCAGCTCACTGCAAGCTCCGCCTCCCGGGTTCACTCCATTCTCCTGCCTCAGGCTCCCGGGTAGCTGGGACTACAGGCGCCGCCACCTCGCCCAGCTAGTTTTTTGTAGTTTTAGTAGAGACGGGGTTTCACCGTGTTAGCCAGGATGGTCTCGAGCTCCTGACTTCGTGATCCGCCCGTCTCGGCCTCCCAAAGTGCTGGGATTACAGGCTTGAGCCACCGCACCCGGCCTCAATTCCTTTTTGAATCGGGTTGTTTTCCTCAGCCCTCAGTCTTGTCACGTGTGGATTTGATATCAGATCAGCAGCACGTAAATTAGCCGCCTTGGAGCTGAAGCAGCAGCAGGAAGTGGTGAGGACTCTGGCTCCTGGTTTCCAGCTCTCTTGCTCTCCCTTGCTCATCAGGCTAATTATCAGCACGAGTAACAGGAAAGCCTGGAAGACCAACTTCACCTTCTTTAACAATCCTTTTACTCAGGGTCAGCCCAGAGTAGCAGGTTCCGGGTACCACCGAAGACATCTGATTTAAGGTGAAGAGTGATGTGTTTAGAATTGGCCAGTGCTTTGACAGCTGCAAACATAACCTTTAACATGAGTATTAAAATGAATGCTGAGCTTAGTTCAGTCTTTCATTTCCTTTTAATACTTGAAAAGCTACAGTTTTGTTTTAAAGTTCCCTTAAAAGGCTCTAGCAGGTGAATTTATTCTTCCACTTGACTGCATTTGGACCCTTAAGTAAGAGCCACCTTGAAATTGAAACCGGGAAAACCCTGCGTCTCTGGCCAGAAGCAGCAAAGGTATGTTCTGAGATTTATTAAATAATTACCTAGTTGTTGACATGTTGTAGGCAGGAGAAAGAAAAAGCTGAGATGTTGGCAAATATTAGTAGAGATTAGTAAGGATCTTGAGTCATGAGACTTATAAATGTGGTAGAACATTTTGGTGTTACTGACCTTTGACTCAGGACAGTTGAACCAAGTGATGTGGTCTTCAGACCCAACCTGGCCTTGGCTTGGTATATCTTTATATTGACTGTCTCGATGACCGCAGTCAAATGTGATCCAGTTGTTTGGAGCATTCACAGCAATGACTTGAAGGGAAGAGAATAAGCAATGAGAAACAAAACTCGGAATTTGTTGGCCTTTGTGACAGCCCAGCCGCAGTTGGTCTGAATAGCACATAGGGAGGGTTTCCTCATTGCTCTGAAACTAATTTGATTCAGAGCACCAGGGGGGAGGATGTTTTCACTTGGTGATACTTTCCATCCGTGTTCCAAACTTCGGCCATGTGTGCTTCTTTTGAAATTTGTCGTCATACTGTGTACCATAATTTACTTAATACCTTGCAATGGCTCCTTAACTTAAATATTTTTATTGTAAAGAGAAACTTCTCCTACTGCTTTTTCTCCTGGATTGCCTAGCTTGGTCGATGATGTTACCATCTGTTGAGTCACCCAGGGCAGAAACATGAGCGTTATCCTAGACATCTCACTTTGCTTAAAGCCCACGCCCCATGTTCTGTTAACATTGTCTCCTGGTTGGGTGCGGTGGCTCATGCTTGTAATCCCAGCACTTTGGGAGGCCCAGGCTGGTGGATCACTTGAGGTCAGGAGTTCCAGACCAGCCTGGACAACATGGTGAAACCCTGTCTCTACTAAAAATAGAAAAATTGGCCGGTGTGGTGGCACATGCCTCTAATCCCAACTACTCGGGAGGCTGAGGCAGGAAAATCGCTTGAACCCTGGAGGTAGAGGTTGCAGTGAGCCGAGATTGCACCACTGCACTCCAGCCTGGGCAACAGAGTGAGACTCCATCTCAAAAGAAAAAACAAAAGGCTCCCATGTACAGTATGAATAGATAATTATCATCTAAATTAGGGCATTTTGGGGAGCAAAGGGGACACTAATTATACCCAGGGTAAACTGTCTGAAGCAAATGGGGATATACGGTCAACCCATCCATATGGTCTTGAATCCTCTTCTCACTACATTCTCCCTACTATCACTGCCTTAGTTCAGGCCTTCAAAATTATTTGCTTAGACTAGTGTAGTAGCTTGCTACTGTTTCCTTGACTCCAATCTTGGTCCTTTCCAATGTGTCTTACACACCTGCCCATAAACATTTGATCTATCACCCTTTTCAAACCCTTCAGTATCTGCCCATAATGTCATGATACATTTCAAATTCCTTAGCGTGGCTTATGAGGTTCCTCACAGATCTGGTCCCTTCTAGCCTTCCAGCCTGTTTGCTCTTTTAGCTATTGTTCTATTCACATTTATTGTCACTGTGGGTGGTACAATGTTAGACTCCAGGAATATAATAATAAGATGAGTTTTTGCCCTCAAGATATTTATAGTGGAGTAGAGAAACAGTCAAGGAATGCTGTAGCAATATGTACCATGGCAAAGCCCTGCAACCTATGGCTTCACTATTTAGGGTGTTGTCCAGGAACCAGCAGCATGACCATCACTTGGGAGCTCTGTAGAAATGCAGAATCTAAGTCCTACGGTAGTGGCTCAAATCTGTAATCTCAGCTTTGGGAGGCTGAGGTGGGAGTATCACTTCAGGCCAAGAAATTGAGGCCTGCCTGGGTAACATATCAAGACCCCATCTCTCAAAAAAAAAAAAAAAAAAAAAATTAGCTGGTGTGGTGGCACACATCTGTAGTCCTAGTTACTTGAGAGTTAAGGCAGCAGAATGGATGGCTTGAGCCTAGGAGTTTGAGGCTTCAATGAGCTATGATTGCACCACTGTGCTCCAGCCTGGGCAACAAAGTGAGACTCTGTGTCTGAAGAAAGAAAGAAATGCAGACTCTTAGTGCCCCGAGCCAGACTCAGTAAATCCGAATCTGCATTTTAACAAGAGCCCTAGGTGATTGGAGTGATTGTCAGTTTTTGAAGTCCTGGTCTACGGGACCACACTAGTTGAAGCACTTGATTCAGATCCCCAGGAGTGGTCATGCCTGGCAAGATACTTGGAGAAGATGGAGTGTGCTAAATGAAGGTGAGAAGGGAAGAGGCACATGTTCTGGACAAATTGGCATGTGCTTTGGCACATAGGCAAAAGAGGATGTGCTGTTTGGGGAAAGTTACAAGTTGTTTCATATTTTGGGAGCAAATTGCTGATGGTGGCCTCACTTAGCTCAGACATGCCATCAATTCAAGGAAAAATTTGATCAAATTTGATCCCTCCGTCTCATCTTTGAGCCAATCCTGAAACATAGTGATTAAGAATGATTACTTTGATTCATAAAGGAAAAGCAGAATAGAAGTTACCAGGGGCTGGGGACAGGGGGAGATGGGGAGTTACTACTTAATGGATAAGAGTTTCTGTTTGGGATGGTGAAAAATTCCTGGAAATGGATAGTTGTACAACATTGTGAAAGCCATGAAATTGTAAATACTTTAAAATGATTAAAGTGGTAAATTTTATGTTATGTATATTTTATCATAAATTTTTAAAGAATAAATATTTTGGAGTCAAGACCTAATTTTCAAGACCTACCATTTCCTTTCTGTCATGCCCCAGTCAAGTCAGACAACATCTTGGTGTCTCAGTATCCTTATCTGTGAAGTGGGAATAATGCTGGCACCTGCCTTGTAGACTTGTCATGAGGATTCCTTGAAGCAATGCCTGAAAGCACCTGGGAGCTTGTTGGTGATCCTTATGCCTGCCCATTGAAGCTCGAAATGCCCAGCCTTAGCACATTGCCTGGCACAGCCAGAGCTGTGCATGGCAGATGCTGTTATAGCCCTTCCACTTCCTCTTTGACTGCACACCCTCAACTGTCTTCTCCCTGTACAGCAGCAGTTTTCAACTCTGGCTGTACATTAGAATCACCTGGAGTGTTTTTTAAAACCCTGTTGCCTGGAGTGATTAAATCAGAATTTCAGAAAGTCAGATGGAAGCATTATTATTTCAGGTGATTTCAGTGCGCAGCCAAGGTGAGAAACACGGTTCTGTAGTAGCGGTTTGCAAATTTTAGTGTGCATCAGAATCACCTGGAGGGTTTGTTAAAAGTTTCTGGGACCTGCCCCAGAGTTTTCAATTTAGTGGATACTCTCCTGCTTCATTCCACCATCTATGTGGCTGCTCTTTGCTTTTGTTTGCCGTCTGTATCGTTTTACCCTCTTCCTAATAACCTCTTCCAGACCCATTAATGAAATCTTTGTTCAAAAGATTTGCCAATAGGCATCTTCATGCCAGTGGTGTCTATATTCTCAAACCTGTTCTGTCTTTAGACGCAGTTGACTATGTCTCGAAATTCTCCTCCTCTGAATTCAGAGCTGCCACTCTTGGAGTTCCCTCATTTCTCTTTCCTTCTCCCTCCTCTACTTGGAACTCAGGACTCCTGTGACCTTTCTTTAGGTCCCTATTTTATCCCTTAAAAAGAGCACAATCTTAAGTGTGAGACAGATGTGGGTTTATGTCTTGTACTTGGGCAATTCAATCAAACTCTGAACCTCATTTTTCTCACAGGAAAGTCATGGATGATAATAGCTCCCCTATAAATAATACATCCCTGACACATAACACTCAACTTTAGCTGTTATACTGTTTCACCTTTAAAAACATTGCATAATCTTGACCTCAGAGAGAATTCCAGGGGTGGTGGGACTTGCCCAAGGGATGCAAAGGGGAGAGCTGAGAATACAGAAAACACAGCATGGAGGAATGAAGCCAGGATTTACCAAAAGCAAGGAGACGGTCCCAAGAATTTTGCAGGAGACCTAAGCAGACAGGGAAGTGACTGATGGGATCTGATAATAGGAACTGACCAAGAGACTCCCTATGACGGCATTAAAACGTGGGCCTGACGAACACAGGGAGGGTGTTATTAACGACACTAGGATGGGCTATGGAATGGCCCCAGAGGAAACTCACAAGGGGATTTCAACCCCATCAGTGTGGAACTCAGTCACTTTGGCAGGAAACAAAGTGAGAAGGAACCTGTTACAGTTTGCACCATCTATTATAGTTGGTGCAAAACATGACCGTGGGGTGTTACACAGAGCTCTCATTACAAGATAAGGTCTCTGCGTGCCATTTCCCGTCGATGATGTTATTCAGCAGGATGGCTCACATGTTGAAACTTGAAACTCCTTGGGTGAAAAAAAAAATCCCTCTGCAGGCTATACCAGATGTTGCTTGTTGTAGCTCCTCAAGCCCAAAAAGATGAGTTAATCCTTGAAGGAAATTATTTTGAACTTGCATCAAACTCAGAGGCTTTGATCCAACAGGCCATGGCAATTAAAAACAAGGCTATCAGAAGAGCTGTGGGTGGCAGTCCTGTCTCTGAGAAAGGAACAGGGCCACTGGCTGACGGATGCATTCCAGAACGCCTCCAGATGCAGAGGGCCACACTTAGTGTGATGTGAAAATACTGCACTTTAAACACATGTAGCCATAAACAAAGCTTCCTCACCCTTTAAAGACCTCACAGAAGTATCACTCCAAGACGCTTCTCCTCTCCTGAATGCTCCAGACCTTGCTGACCTCAGTTATCTTGAAGTTTCTCTTACCCTCATCACCCACGGCACACAGTTTACCACTTATTATTCTCCAAATACATAGTCTTCTTTCTCCGGTTATATGGTGAGTTCCTAGACGTCTTAAACCCATTATATTCGATATTCCTCTATCTCTCTGAATGCCTAGAGATAGAGGCCTTAATTAATTAGAATTAATTAATTAATTCTAAGAGGAACATAATTTAAAAAGCATAATGTTCTCCTTTGCATCCCTGAAATGTAGCACAGTACCTGGCATGTAGCAGACACTCAATAAGCAAATAGGTGCTTATTAAATGAGTGGAATTGTTGATTGATAGCTAAGTTGAGTTGGCATGAAAAAGTAGATAAGGGAAGTTTTAGCAGGCATCTATTATATTGTTTACCTAGCACCTCCTCTCCTTCCAGAAGTTTCTCTTACCCAACCCCATCTTTGTAGCTGCCACAGGAGTTGATACAAACTGCCTTAGGGAGTTCTTTTTTGAGACATTTTGACTTGGAACCAGAGACAATGTTAAGATAATGTCTTTCCAGTGACCAAAACTATGTGGATGTACTGATAAATTTAGGAGCTATTGGCTCCCATGTTTTTCACTACACAGAGAAGGCTCATCTCTATCTGGAGTGAAGAATGAAGCTAATGAAGAGATTAAGTGGAGCAACAGAAACAAGAAGAATCAAAGAGAACCTTGCTGGTGTCCATGGCCCTCACATTATCTCTTAATACCCTTACCACTCCTTTTGCCTAAATGAATTTGAGTTAGGTCTCTGTCACTTGTAACCACGCAAGTCCTAACTACTACAGAAGACTACTATTATTGCATGGTAGATAATAAAAAAGAGGGGATAAATAGAATCTCATGATACCAAGTGATGAAGTCTTGCAAACAGGAATTTTTCAAAACTTCTCATCCTCATCTGTGGCTTTAATAAGCATCTTTTCACCACCCCTCCCAGAGCTGGTGTATACCAGATATAGAGGAGGCACAAAGCATACCTTGATGCTGCCATTTCTGGTAGCTTGGGTCTTCACTTTTCATTTTCAACAACTTTTTTCCATTTGTGTATTTGTTGAGAAGTTCAGATGCCTGGGGCTGCAGTGCCATCTGTGCATAATGAAAAACATTCATAAAGAGTTTCTAAAGTGCGCAAAGGATGATGGGCTCTCTGAAAGCAGCCATGGACTTACACCAAAATACAGTCTCCATGAGCAAGGGCAGTGGGAAAGAGCCTTTGCACAGTTCCATGGTAGAGAAGATGGTTATAAAGACTGAATGGTGTTCACATTTTCTGAACCTCAAACTCGGGCACATAGCACATGAGGGAATTTATGGAAACAACAGTACAGCTTGTTTGATGTTGGGAAACCAGCTTGGCATCACTGGTAATCATGTTTATAGAGCTAACCTTTAGCATCAAATAATCTTTACCATCTATTCTAGATGGGCTAGTTTACTTACTGCCACCCAAGTGGCCCATGTTGGTTTTATCCTTGGCATATGCCATGAGTTCTGAGTGTCAAATAGTTCTTCCTCCCTTTATCTGTTTTCCATTCACGTCCTACCCATCCTCCAGGTCCAACTTTCTTACCTCGTCCAGAAACCAATGTTCTGTCTAATCTGCCGCAGCTGGCATTTCATTATTCATTCTAAGAATGGCAAATACATGTCATTTAAGCACATATCCACTCTCCACACATCCGTGACAGACATCACTAATTGATGTTGGTGCTCTTTCCTTGTGTAGCTGGCAAAACTCTGAGAATTCTTCCCACGACAGCACTGGAGGCAGCCAATAAAGGCTGACTGGAGTTCTGTGAAGCCTAGTTGCTGTCTCTGATCTATGTATTCCCTTATATTGCTAGTTAAAGTTTCTGAGCCTGCTTGTCCTCTTTCTCCAGCTCAGCTAAGTCCCTGAGGGTGGGCACCATGCCTCAATAATCCTAACAATAACAATCCTAACAACAATAATAGCAGTGGCAAATATTCATTGAGTACTTATATGTGCTGGCATGTGCTGGCCATTTAGCATGTATTATCTAATGGAACCCTCAGCACATTCCTCTGGAGGGGGTATTATTACCCCCACTTTACAGATGGGGAGGCTAGGTCTTAGAAGATAAGCCTCTTGTCCGATTACATACAGTCAGGATGTAGCAAAACCAGAACTTGACCCCCAAGTATTTTCTCTTATCCAAAGCTTTGCATTATCTTGACCTCCTTTATATCTGTGCATAGTAGGTGCTTAATGCAAATTTGTTGAATAGGAGCTTTTTAGAAAGCAATGAAGTTCTTCACAAGAGACAGAAAGAAATTGAATTGAAAATACCGGAAGCAAATTCTCTTCCCCAAGGAGTTAGAACATTCTTGAAAGAGGTTTACTAAACTCTTCCAACATCCTTGGCTAAAGGCAACACCATTCCCCATTCCACAAGTAAACACTCTTTATGGATACAGAAATACTAAAGGCCAACTCCAGTGAGTGGGAGGGATCCTGGTGAGGAAGTGGCCTGGGAGCCTCCTGGCAGGGGCCTTGCAGTGCCTAATACCAGCCAGTCACTGGCACCTTCCTGGGCCTCAGTTTCCAGACTTGTAGAACAATTCATTTGGACTTGATTAGCACTTTCCAAGTGTGTTCCCTGAATACTGGCCCTGCAAGAAATTCTTATAAAAAGTGGTTCTGTTGTCAAGCACGATTGGGAAATCGCAGTTCCCTTGGGAGAGACACAGTCCATATTAAATGCTCTGAGAAGGCCAGCAGGAAAGAAGCTCCTTATTTAATGTTACTTAATTCTTATTTAACCCAGCATTTCCTAACCCTCTTTGGCTTCACATAATAACAGCAAATATCTCTCATAACTAATCCCATACTTGGTAAAACAAAAGAAAACAGAACAGAACAAAACACACAGTTGGCTGAATATATTCTAAGGACCCTCCCTCACATTCTGTAAGTTTATGAAATAATAATATCAGTTGACTATAGACTACCCCTCAGTGAATTAAAGGTGGAAACACAATTTTGAATTTTTGAGATGTATCCAAAAAGTTTAAAGGCTTTTAAGATAAGGAACCAAAAGTTTAGTAGTTCATGCTGCCTGGTTATTTTCACCATATGAACGACAGGGGGCACTAGGAGACTGTAGTAATGGCCACCTCTCCACAAACTCAGCAAGAAAGGGCAAACCAAAGTTGCAGTAAACGGAGGGAGGGATTTCAGCAATTCCTTTTCCAGCTGAATGGAAAGCTACTGAGAGCAAACTCCTTTCCCTTTTGGGTTTCTCTCTGGCTTTCTGTTGGAGGAATACAATGAGATAGAATCAGGATAGGTAACATCTTTCTTTTGCTCATTCCCTTTATAGATAGAAAATCACAGAAAGCAACTCTTTTCAACAACTGCTTGTCAGTGGTTTGTTTCCACCGTGGGGCAGCTACATCCTACTGTGGAAGTTCTGATTGAAGAAACATAGAGCCTATGAGTTGAGAAATGTATAGTTCTTTCCTTCACCACCTTTCTCATTCTAAAGGGGGAATAAATTGTACATGTGAGGAAAATAACAAACTTCTTTAGGACATAAGTTCTTTGTAATTTAAATTTTTTCTCTAGACTTTTGGCTCAAGACTTATACAATAAGACTCTTTTTAATGATGTGGCAGGCTATAAAAGGATTGGAGGCAATTGAGGAGAGGAGGGAAGGGGAGAGGAGGTTATTACCCGCCAATACTGCCCCTACACAGAGCCTCCCACATATGTGGATATACCACATAGCTTTTTCTCACTTATCATGTCTTTTTTTGTTCTCCTGTGAAGTAGAACAAGACAGACAGGTCTCCCTATCCAAGCCAAACACAACAGACTTATAGAGCCAAACACAAGAGACTTAAGGTAATTGTGAGCAGCAAATGCTCAGGTGGGTTATTTTTTTCTCTACATCTTCCCTTGTTATTACCCGCCAATACAGCCCCTACACAGAGCCTCCCATGTAGGAGAGAAGACTTTACATAAACTTCTAAAATGTTTTCCTCAAGAGAAAGAGAAAACAAGATCCAGGAATATAGCCCACAGAAACCAGCAAAGGACAGACCAATCACTCTCCACCCATAGAAATCACCAGCTCAGGCCGGGCGCGGTGGCTCAAGCCTGTAATCCCAGCACTTTGGGAGGCCGAGACGGGCGGATCACGAGG
>NW_016811065.1:213694-215689 GCF_001698545.2 Rhinopithecus bieti
AAAAAAAAAAAAAAAAAAAAAAAAAAAAAGAAATCACCAGCTCAGAGAAACTCTGAGTTTGGAGAGTCTTCTGCATTCACCTAATTTCGCCCTTTCATTGTGTACACAAGGGAACCAGGGAGTCATGCAGAGAGATTCCAGCCCGGCCAGTCTTGGAGCTTCTAGACAATTGTTCCCCAAAGCAATGGCCTTCCCACTGCCCTGTGCTGGACCCCAGTTTCAAGCCCTTAAGAGACTTCCTGTGCTTATCTCCGCAGGAGCAATAGCCACATTCCGTCCTAATTCTATACATTGCAGGGTGCGACTTGTTTTTGACAATCCCATTCTTGTCCCAGTGAGAACAGTGGAGAAAATAGCACGTGAGGGGATATTGCTAGGCCAGCAAACAAAGGGCAATTTGTCTGTCTGATTTGTGATCCATTTTTACCACTCACCTCTCAAAGAAATGCTGAGAAGAGCTTGGAAGCTAGCAATTAAGCAGTTTAAACTCTTTGGAAAGTTTCTAGTGCCTTAGAATTCCAGGAAGTGCTGAATCATAGAGTTGCAGAATAGGAAAAGATTTGTAAGACAAGAATAAAATGAATATTTATTGAACACCTTCCATATTATTTGATATATTTTGTCTCAACCTCACAGTCACTCTCAGAGGCGGGTGTACTGTGATCTCCTGTTAGAGGAGGAAACTGAGGGTCAGAGTGGTTAATTGGAACTGGTAAGCTAGGATTTGAACTTAGGTCTATTTGGACTGAAGAAACAACTACTCAGAAGTATTATGCTATTACTTTCTTTATTCTTACTTCCTGTTTCTTACTGCAGGATGCTCAGTTCATATCCTCTATCTGTGAAAGATACTTGCCCCCATACTATCTTCAGATTAGTTTCTTACAGATAGAAACATTCTACAACCACAATTGTGTCTGCCTTTCACAACCATTTTAGTGAACAATTTCTTCCTAGCATCTAACTTAAATCCCCCCAATGCACTGAGAGCCACCAGCCCTGCCCTCAGGGAACATGCAACATGGCTAGAACATTCCAGTGTAGCAGCAGCTTCCCAGTCTTGGTTCCAAACTGCTTCTGGTAAAAGAATTGCCAATTCAAAACACAAGCACTGTCATGAAGCCTCGCCCCAATCCAGATGCTCCACTCCTTACACCCCTTTCTGGGTGAACATGAATATCACTCAGGCTCAGGCCCTGTTATCCAAATGCCATCAAGAGGGATTAAGGCTTTCCTTCTATCTCCATTTCCTAGCTAAGCCTAGATTGGACCTTCTTTTTCAAAGTACATTCTAGGACTACCATTTTATGTGATCAAATAAAGGGAGGGCTTATTTATATCTGAGCTGTGTCAGGGTTGAGAAAACAAAATTCTTCCACTGGGAATTTGGGCACCTTCTATATTCTATGACTCTTTTGTTTGAAACAGAGTCCTGCTTTGTCACCCAGCTTGGAGTGCAGTGGTGTGATCTCAGCTCACTGCAACCTCTGCCTCCCAGGTTCAAATGATTCTCATGCTTCAGCCACCCAAGTAGCTTGGATTACAGGAAAGTGCCACCACGGTCAGCTAATTGTTTTGTATTTTTAGTAGAGATGGGGTTTCACCATGTTGGCCAGGCTAGTCTTGAACTCCTGGCCTCAAGTGATCCACCTGCCTCAGCCTCCCAGATTGTTAAGATTACAGGTGTGAGCCACACTGCCCAGCCCACCTTCTGTGTTTCTTTACTGACAGAAAAATCTAGCCCTTTGCAAATATGCATGCATACAGCATGATAGAGAATAACCTTCAATCTTGCTCCTTTAGGGGCACATCTTTACTCTTTATGTATTTAATAGCTTATTTTAATAATAGCTCATGTTCAGTGAGTGTTTACTATGTGCTGGGCTTTCCATGTTTTAAGCTTTACATGTTTTAGCTCATTCTTAGCAATTCCAAGACGTAGATGCTATCTTTAGCATTTTCTTTTTTTTTTTTTTTTTTTTTTTTTTTTTTTTT
>NW_016811065.1:216038-260061 GCF_001698545.2 Rhinopithecus bieti
TTTTTTTTTTTTTTTGTGAGATAGGGGTCTCACTCTGTTGCCCAGGCTGGCGTTCAGTGGCGCAATCTTGGCTCATTGCAACCTCTGTCTCCCAGGTTCAAGCTGTTCACCTCAGCCTCCCAAGTAGCTAGGACTGTAGGTATGTGCCACCATGCCTGCCTAATTTTTGTGTTTTTTGGTAGAGATGGGGTTTCACCATGTTGGCCAGGCTGGAGCATTTTGATTTTACAACTGAGGCAAAGAAGGGAAGCAAATTACCTAAGGCTGCCAGGTAATAAGTGACTGAACCTAGCCAATCCAATTTCCAGAATACATGCTCCTGAGCACTCTATTAGTTAGTATTCATTTTGGCTGTGAGTAACAGAACCCGAAACAACAATGGTTTAAATTAAATGGGAGTTTATTTCTCTTCGGTAAAAGTCCAGAGGTTAGTCCAAACTAGATAGTCCAAAACTAGACTAGAAGCTCGACTCCACACAGTGCTCAGGGCTCCAGGCTCCTTCTCTATTCTAGTACTCCTAATGTGTAGTTTTATCCCCAACATCCAAAATAGATGCTAGAACTTCAGCCATTCCATCAGTATTCCAAGCAGCAGGATAAAAGAAGGGACAGGATAGAAAAGGGACGAAACACATGCCAGTTGTTTACTATGGACTGTTTCTGGATGCAGCCATGTGACATTTCTGCTTACACCCCACTGATCATATTAGCAAGAGGGCTGGGGGTAGTTGTTATTCTAGGTGGCTTTGTGACTGGTTATAAATTAGAGGATTTTATTACTGAAAGAAGGAGAGGAGTAATCAGTGGCTTGTTGGGTATATGGAGGGGTAGGGGCAGATGTTGCTGGAGAAGGGGGCAGGGCCTGGGTGATGAGAACTTACCAAGACCCTACATTTCCCCTCTTCTAATCTTTGGGTTCATTTTCCATTCCAGCAGGTACCAAGGGAAGGCAGGGCCATCCCTTGAAAACCATCAGTTTTGGCCACTGACTGACCCTCTGAAGCTTTGTAATCAGCACTCCTAGAACACAACTCAGGTGTCCACCTTGGTGATGAACTTTAGGCAGGTTCCAGCCTGGGACCATCATTTCATTGGGTTCAAATGGAGGTGGGTGGCATCTGATCAGTGTCTCCAGAAAGCCCAGAAAGGGAAGGTGATGTGGGAAGGAGGACACTGTGATGGGCCACAGCCTCAGAGTGGCTTTTGCCTCTGAACCTCCAGAGTGAGCCTGGATACCAGCCAAGAGAGTAACTTCATGGTTTCCAAAGCTCTTTTGCGTATGCTATTTCCCTTGAAACATACAAAATAGTGATAGGGCTTCCTCTGCTCCCTGTTTTGCCAGTGAGGAAAAAAGGAGTCAGAATCCCCTTGTGATTTTCAGTAGGATGAGGTGAGGTCTTAGAATCTGTCTTTTCACAGGGGTGCCAGGGGACTCTTATGTTTAACTAACTTTGGGAAACACCAAGTTCAGGGTGGCAAGTGATATAGGAGGGCCACATCTTAGGGGGCAGATAAATCACAAGACTGTAGACTCTGTGATGAATAAAATGCTCTAATTTATTTTTGTTTTGTTTTGAGACGTAGTCTCTCACTGTCGCCCAGGCTGGACTGCAATGGCATAATCTCGGCTCACTTCAACCTCCGCCTCCTGGGTTCAAACAATTCTCTTGCCTCAGCCTCCCAAGTAACTGGGATTACAGGTGCCCACCACCATGCCCAGCTAATTTTTATATTTTTAGTAGACACAGAGTTTCACCATGTTGGCCAGGCTGGTCTCGAACTCCTGACCTCGTGATCTGCCTGCCTCAGCCTCCCAAAGTGTTGAGATTACAAGCGTGAGCCACCATGCCCGGCCAAAATGCTCTAATTTATAACCAGTCACAAAGCCATCTAGAATAATGACTAGCCCAGCCCTCTTGCTGCTATGGTCAGTGGGATGTAAGCAGAAATGCTACCTGGCTGCATCCAGGAAGTGTCCACAGTAAACAACAGGCATGTGTTTCATCCCTTTTCTATCCTGTCCCTTTGAGTTATGCCTGTCATCGTCACTGCTATGTCTCTGTACCTGGCACACTGTAGATACCCAATACATGTTTGTTGAAAGGATGAATACAGGCAAGCTGAGACGTTCAGACTTTTAGATCCTACTTCTTCTAGTGCCTTGGAAAAATCCTAGAAGGAGCTCACATTTTATTGTGTTTACTACCCACAAGATAAGAGATAAGTACTATTAAAACTCATTGTACAGATGTTAAACACTGGGGTTAAATGACTTGCCCAAGGTTACACAAACAGTAAGTGGTAGAACCAGGATTCAAACTCATGCTCTTCAGTACGATGCTCTTTTGTTCCTTTTATATGGAGCAACTATTTATTCCATTGCAATAGATTTACCATAACTCAAATCATTCCCTGGGAAACAGAAAGCCTATTCTATAGATTTTTTCATATAACAAGTAACCTAATACACAGATGTGAGCCCTGTCACTTGACACCGCCCACGTTATAGAAAAGTTCCACTCTGCTTCACAGACTATTTGCTCGCATTGAGGTGCCAAACTAGATTGGCGGAGAGGAGCATATATTGACCTTGAATATTTACTCTCCTCATGAGCACACATCTGTTTTTGTTTATGGGGATGGGGGCAATCAGAGCGAGCTCTCCTCGGCAGACATTCTTGACAGTGGATTTCTCTCCCAGTCTGAGAAGTTTTATCATCTCTGAGGCTGGCAAGCAGGCTGTCAGTTTAAACTGTGCCCTTTTGAACCCAGAGGCTTCTGGGCTCTTCTGTTCTTTCCAAAGAGGCATTATTACTTCAGGGCTGAACTGAACTTTAAGGAGATGTGAGATTTTGTGGTGGCGTAACTACATCCAAGGGACCTCGCATAGACCCAGAAGAGTGAAACAGCTCTAAAAACCCCTCTTTTATCCATCAACAAATTCAAAGTACAAGAGCTGAGCCCTTATCTGATCTACTTTTTTAGGGGCCCTCATTCCTTGGCCCTCTTTTGCATCCACTGCCCCGGCTCTTGCACGTGCGGTGGAGGGGAGGTTGCCCCCATGGGGAATAGTTTGTTTCCTTCCTTTGTTGACATACCTTTAGGGAAGACATAATACACACAGATTGCACTGGCATGTGTTGTCTCATAACGTGTTTGGTATTAGTAGCCTTCAGGTGGTTTCTGGCTAGTTCTTCCTCTGTCTTAGACACAGACTGGCCCCTGCACTAACACAGGGGCAGGTTCAGATAGTTGGCAGTGGGTTTCACGAGGACTTGGCTTTTTCAGTCAGCTACTTGCCTTGAAAGAAGAGTTAAAAGCAGGACTTTATGTTCCTTGGGTGCAAGCAAATATGACTGGGTTTTTGCATCTGTCCCGTCACCCCAAGTGATGAGACCAGTAGTCAATTCATTGGCCAGCAGAAGGTACATCCTGTGACACTTTTTGGAAGTGAAGCTTTTTCAAAGAGCAGGGTATGAAAAGTTAGTGGCTGTGGGAGACGGGAATACAGAAGGCCTTGGTAGTGTGTCTGTGAAGTGCTATTCAGTCTGACTTTGTATTTATAGTCTAGCTCAATAAACATGATGTGACTTATTTTCTTGGTTACAAAGGAAATAGGCTCATAGTCAATACTTCAATATCTGATTTCTTTTTTTTTTTGAGACGGAGTCTCGCTCTGTCGCCCAGGCTGGAGTGCTGTGGCCGGATCTCAGCTCACTGCAAGCTCCGCCTCCCGGGTTTAGGCCATTCTCCTGCCTCAGCCTCCCGAGTAGCTGGGACTACAGGCGCCCGCCACCTCGCCCGGCTAATTTTTTTTTGTATTTTAGTAGAGACGGGGTTTCACCGTGTTAGCCAGGATGGTCTCGATCTCCTGACCTCGTGATCCGCCCGTCTCGGCCTCCCAAAGTGCTGGGATTACAGGCTTAAGCCACCGCGCCCGGCCAAATATCTGATTTCTTAGACCTGTGACATTTATATCACACTTCTGACAGTTAAAACTTTTGTCTTCTGAAATATCTGCTCATTCCACCGGGAAAAGCATTTTGGAATACATGTAACCTCTGTGACCCCAGCCATTCATTTCCCTTTACCTCCCCACACCCTGCATGCCATACTTATTGACTGATTGATTGATTGATTGATTGAGACAGAGTTTCACTCTTGTTGCCCAGGTTGGAGTACAATGGTGTGATCTCGGCTCACTGCAACCTCCAACTTCTGAGTTCAAGCGACTCTCTTGCCTCTCAGCCTCCCGAGTAACCAGGATTACAGGTACCCAGCACCATGCCTGGCTATTTTTTGTTGTTGTTGTATTTTTAGTAGATATGGGGTTTCACCACGTTGGCCAGGCTGGTCTCGAACTCCTGACCTCAGGTGATCCTCCCGCCTTGACCTCCCAAAGTGCTGGGATTACAGGCGTGAGCCACTGGACCCAGCCTATTTGTTTAATTTTACAACCAGCAACAAGCCTAGCATGCCACACTTAAGTGTTTCAAATTATAACTCTTCCAAGTAATGGGAACTGCAGGTTTCTTCCTGTGGTGCTGAGAGAAGGTGACAATGGCTAAGCAACAGGTGGTTAAAGATTTGAGCAGGAAGGGGCCCTGTACCCACTCCATTGTCTTTGAGGTAGATATAAGGCATGTGGAAGTGTGAGAACCAGACACTGCCTTCAGTGCTGTGGGAACCCAGGTGAAGTTTCCCCTTTATAAAGTTTTCCCTATGCCTCCCTTGGAGGGATGAGGCAACAGAACAGAGCTCCGCTCTTTCACATAGCCATGCGGGGTCCAGGATCCCCACTGTCTAAGAGAGAGAAAGGAAACTGGGAAAGAGATCTGATACTGAGCTTCCTGCCAATTTTGTCCTGTGGGACACTCAAGCTGGATTTAATTCAGTATAGCAAAATAAAGAAATACTCATCATACACTCTATGAGTGTTGTGTAAAAATTCTTAACTGTTAACAATATATAAAAAATCAATCTCAATTTGCAAAGATATTAATATTTAAATCAGAAAATTTTCTCCATTAGATTAACATATATAGACTGGGTGTGGTGGCTCACGCCTGTAATCCCAGCACTTTGGGAGGCCGAGGCAGGCCGATCATTTAAGGTCAGTAGTTCAAGATCAGCCTGGCCAACATGGTGAAATCCTGTCTCTACTAAAAATAAAAAAATTAGATGGAGGTTGCAGTGAGTCAAGATCACGCCACTGCACTCCAGCCCCAGCAACAGAGTGAGACTTCATCTCAAAAAAAAAAAAAACACAAAAGATTAACAAATATATATATATATATAATATTTCAGTCTCAGGGGCAACAAAGATATTTTTAAAAACTCACAGCCAACGATGGTAAGTGAGGGTATGGAGAAATGATCATGCTTACACATTTTCATTAGATATATAAATTTGGCACAAATTATATATCTTTTGGCAAAGATATATCCTTTTGGCACATAATTTGATAAATAATAACAGCCTTAAATTTCGACCTAGTAATTCTTTTACCACCAGTCTATTATTTGTGGAAGTTGTTATTATTGTGAAATAATCAGAAACTTGGATAAAAATTTATAAACAAAGTTGTTCATGGGAGCGTTATTTATAGTTCTAATAAATGTGATGTTAAAAGTGTGATTTGAATAATGAAAAATGGTTAAATAAATGATGGCACATCCATAAAATTTAATATTGAGGTAGACATTAAGGTCCTTCAAAACTCATATGGCTCCCTCCCAGATTAAGTTAAAAATGAACATGTATATAAGCCAGCTCTTGCCACATAAGAAAACACCCCAAAATTCAGTGGCTTAAGATGCTGTCAAAATGCATGGATTGGCTGGATGAATCTTTAGGTCTGAGCTGGCTCAGCTGGAGCTGGTGGCATGTATGGGATAGCCAGGACAGCTCAGCCTCTCTCTCCATGTGGTCTTTCACCCTCTAGGTCAATCTTAGGCTATTCTAAAAGCATGAAGAGAGAAAAGCTCCAAGGCACAAGCATGTGTCAAGCTTCTGCTCATGTTACATTTGCTCATGTCCCATTAGCCAAAGTAAGTCACATGGCCAAGCCCAGAGTCAACAGGTGGAGGAATAGACTCAACCTCTTGATTGGAGGATCCGCAAAATATTGTAGCGTGTACACACACACACACACACACACACACACACACACACACACACACACACATATTGACTGGGCTGATGCCTGTAATCCCAGCATTTTGGGAGACCAAGGCAGGCAGATCACTTGAGGCCAGGAGTTCGAGACCAGCCTGGCCAACATGGTAAAACCCTGTCTCTACCAAAAATACAAAAATTAGCCGGGTGTGTGGTGCATGCCTGTAATCCCAGCTACTTGGGAGACTAAGGTATGAGAATCATTTGAACCCGGGAAGTGGAGGTTGCAGTGAGCCAAGATTGCACCACTGCACTCTAGCCTGGGCGACAGAGAAAGACTCTGTCTCAAAAAAAAAAAAAAAAAAGAAAAAAAAAAAAAAAAAAATTAAAACTACATATATATATTTATTTCACATCAAGTAACTTGCTTTGGCTAATAAAATATGTATACTTTTCTATATTCTCCTTTCCTCTTGCTCGATGATCAGATACATTTGAAATAGCAGCTGCTCATTTGGGCTTTGTTTCAAAGTGATCAAAATGCTGTCCTGCACTGGACATGTGGCTTGAATCAGAAACAAACTTTTGCTGTATGAAGTCACATAGCCACATTGAGAATTTTTTGTTATTGCTACGAAACCTACTTTGTCTACAGTAGTACAAAATTATGCAGGGACTAAAATGATATTTTAGAAAATAATTATGTGGGAAAGAATTCAATAATAAAACTCCATATAAACAAGCAGCCTATGAAACAGATACATACTTGTATATGTTATATAATCCCAAATTTGCATTTGTATTTGCAAACACATACACACATATATACTGAAAGAAAATATATCAAAATGTTAACAGTAGGTTACAGATAATTATTATTTTTTTCTTCTCCATATTTTCCAAATTGTTGATAAGTTTGTATTATCATGGGTAAATTATATATATTTTTTCAATTTCTCCCTAGCCCGTCCCTATAAAAGTATTACTTGGCCGAGCGCAGTGGCTCACTCCTGTAATCCCAGCAGTTTGGAAGGCCGAGGCGGGTAGATCACTTGAGGTCAGGAGTTCGAGACCAGTCTGGCCAACATGTTAAAACCCATCTCTACTAAAAATACAAAAATTAGCTGGACATTGTGGCGCATTCCTGTAATCCCAGCTACTCAAGAGGCTGAAACAGGAGAATTGCTTGAACCCAGGAGGTAGCAGTTGCACTGAGCTAAGATTGTGCCACTGCACTCCAGCCTGGGTGACAGAGTGAGACTCTGTCTCGAGAAAAAAAAAAAAGTATTACTCATCCCTGTCCATCAGAAAATAGAGAATATTTTAATACTGGCAGGGAGTATGGCATCATTCAGAAGTCATTAACCAGCATAGAACCCTTATTCTGAATTAAAGTAGGCTTGTTTCTTTCAAAATCTCGCCAGTGATTTCTTAAAATATATGGAAGGTTGATCATTTATACACAAAATGCTCATTTATTCAAAGAAAATGAACCTTCTTATTTTTCTATAAATTAACTAATCCTCCTATAAGCTCCATCCTGCTGAGTAACAAGGAAACTTAGATTTAAGTATTTCGGTGTCCCCTCTGTCTTCTGCCCCAAGTGGCTTGTTAGGGTTTGCTGATTGTGTGGCTGTGGTGATGGGTGGGTGGAACTCCAATCTTTGTGCTGGTCTCATGCCAGCGTTTTGAGGAAATGATTTCCCTGTCTACCCTGTCACTCCTCACTCTGCCGGCACCTTCTACAAATATCTGTGGCTACAATCATACTCTCGGTCTGCTGTCTCTCAGCTCAGCCAGGGTTTGGGAGCCTCCTGGTGAACTTGCCTCATCTCAGCTCTCTGAGGTTGTGTATTTCTTTCAAGTTGTGAGGATTCCCATTCGATCACCTGCCCAGGTGGTCCGCCCACAAGCTCCCACTTTGATAACCCTCTGCTGAGCTTGCCAGCACACCATCTACCTTCTTTATCTTTCACTGGGCCCTTGAAGGACTTTAGGACACCTTCCACACCACATGAGAGCCAAGGACAGCTGGGCTTAGCAGCCCAGATTGGTAGAGGGGGCACTCTGTTTTGTTCCAATTGCTGCCCTTCTACAGGAGAAGAATTTTCTGTTTTGCTGGAAGGATGTGAGCTAGACTTCCTGTCCTTGGCTTTGGGTGAAGGTCACAGAAGGAAGTTGTGCCCTATTATCCCAGTGGTTGCAAGTGAGGGCTCTACAGGCTCTTCAGATCTGAACAGACTCTAAGAGTCATTCTCTAGTCATATTTGGGAGCATAATTCTCATCTGCTTATCATTTCCCCGGCATAGAACATGGGAGGTCAGGATCATACAACATTCCTTTGTTGTTCTCAGGATGCCTCTGAGCTCCGATCCTTGAATGTTTTGCTCCAATTCATGCTGAATTTCTTGAATGGCCTCCAGCACACTCCATGTTACTTCCTACTTCTGAGCCTTGGTCCATGCTGTTTTCTCTGCCCAGACTGCCCTTCCAACATCCACTGCTCTTGGAAAACTTCTGCTCATCCCCTAAGACACTGCCCAGGACTCTTTCTCTGAATGTTCACTTCACTCTGGGCACTTTGCATGATGAACTTCATCAAAAAGACCTTCTGTGTCTGTCTTCATCATGAGAACAGAAGGTCCTAAGGGGCCAGGGTTTCATCTAAAGCATCTTTGTTTTCCTAATGCCTGATACAGAAAAATGCTCAACAAATGTTGGTTTGCAAAAATAAACTTTGGGCCAGGTGCGGTGGCTCGCGCCTGTAATCTTAGCACTTTGGGAGGCCGAGGCGGGCGGATCATGAGCTGAGGAGATCAAGACCATCCTGGCTAATGTGGTGAAACCCTCCCTGTCTCTACTAAAATATGAAAATTAGTTGAGCATTGTGGCATGCACCTGTAGTCCCAGCTACTCAGGAGGCTGAGGCAGGAGAATCACTTGAACCCGGGAGGCGGAGCTTGCTGTGAGTTGAGGTCATCCCACTGCACTCCAGCCTGGGCAACAGAGCAAGACTCCATCTCAAAAAATAAATATAAAATTTAAAAAATTAAAAAATAAACCTTGGGTAAAGTATGCATGGGATCTCTCTGTATTACTTCTTACAACTGCGTATGAATTTACAGTGATCTGACAATAAAAGTTTAATAATAATTTTAAAATTCCTAAATGAACAGAGCCCGTCATTTTGAAAGCTCCCTGGTTACCCCTGGTAGAAGACCAGAGTCCAAAGTAAGTCTGAGGCCTTGAAGAAGATGCCATTTTCATGTGAAGGGTGGATGCTTCAAATTAATAGTTGGATCCCCCACTTGCCCTCAGAACCATCAAGTTCAGAAAGCTTTGAAGGAAGTTGGAGCACCTGTTAGCACATACAAATTGCACCAATTATAAAAAGGAAAGCCTCTGGGCAGATGAATTAGAAAAAAAGGGCTTCTCTAGGCTTGGTGGGTGGTAGTGTCTTTGTGTGAAATAAAAGCATGGTACCCCTTCCACTCGATGCTTCAGCCACACAAGCTAAGAGAGGAGTCAATTTCAGCCTCTTTCTTCCCCTCAGTCCCTCTCTCTTCTATAAGGCATAACCTGAATGCAGTAGCACAGGCTTGAGTATTTTCCTAGGTTTGCCATCTCATTTCAAAGGGCCAACTACCATATTTTCATCCCCACTGGAGTGTCTGTCTGCTCATGTGGAAACATTATCTGTGGGTGTAGCAAAAACTTAGTATTTTCTGTTAAATTTCTTAAATGAGTCAATGTAAGTAAAGAGTTAAGGTCATGCGTGGTGGCTCACACCTGTAATCCCAGCACTTTGGGAGGCTGAGGCAGGCAGATCACCTGAGGTCGGGAGTTTGAGACCAGCCTGGCCAATATGGCAAAACCCCGTCTCTACTAAAAATACAAAAATTAGCCAGGCATGGTGGCATGTGCCTGTAATCCTAGCTACTTGGGAGGCTGAGGCAGGAGAATCGCTTGAATCCAGGAGGCGGAGGTTGCAGTGAGCCAAGATAGAGCCACTGCACTCCAGCCTGGGCGATAGAGCGAAACTCTGTCTCAAAAAAAAAAAAAAAAAGAGTTAGTATACTTGAGTTAGTGGTCCATTCTCCACGAAAATTAGTTCCCTTTTAGTGAAGATCCCCTCTGTCTTAGTCCATTCAAGCTTTAATGATAGTATACCATAAGTTGGGTGGCTTAGAAACAGCAGAAACTTATTTCCCACAGTTCTAGAGGCTGGGAAGTTCAAGATCAAGGTCTGGCATATTCAATGTCTAGTGAAAGCCTACTTCCTGATTCACAAGCGGTGCCTTCTGCTGTAACTCACATGTTGGAAAGGACAAGGGAACTCTTTCAGGTCTCTTTTATGAGGGCACTAATCCCATCCCCATGACTTCATCGCCTCTCAAAGGCCCCACCGCCATCACCTTGGGGATTAGGATTTCAATGTATGAATTTAGGGGGGACATAAACATTAAGACCATAGCATCCTCCTTTGGAGTTTCTTCCTAGTGGAAGTTCTTGGTAGAATAAAGTTTTCTGTAGCAGAGTTTTTGTTTGTTTTAATACCTGGAGAGTGAAAGTGAGGGTCCAGGAACCAGTTCTGGTCTCTTTATGTTTCTCAAAGGAGTAGTCCTACAGGACTTTGCTAAGCAGGCAGAAATATGCATCTTAGTTAAGATTGTAAGTTAAGATTGTAAAATCACTTCACATAGTACATTTGTTGCATGGAGCGAGGTTGGAGTAACAGCCTGTTAAAATCATTTTTTAAAATAAGAAATGTTTATAAATGTATTTGCATCTATTATTGTCTTTGATTTCTTTTCCACAAGACTATGAATTCTTTATGCATGAGGACCTTGAGTTCACACTTGCATGGCTAATCTGCTGGGGTCTCGTGTTGTTATGCCAAGGTGGCACAGATACACAACTGACAAGTGACACGTAGCAGAGAGTGAAACACGGTTTACTGGGGATGCTTCGATGTGGAGTGGCAGCAGAATGCATAGTACCCTGGCTGTAATCATCGACAGAAAGCTGTGTGCTTGGTCAGCCAGAGCTGGATGCTGGCTTCCCGGCAGTGGCTCCTGGGAAAGGACCCTGCCCCTTACTGCTCTATGTATTTATAGGAAATGATGGCAATGACATCTAGCACACTGCAGATATTGGGAACTTCTTGGTTGAGGAAGCGGCCTTGTTAGAAGACACAGTTTCTAGAGTTTAGCCTCTGGCATCAGCCTGTTGTTCCCTTGAACTAACACAGACCTGCTCAGCCATCTTCTTGCTACACTACCAAGAAGGCTGCTGGGATTTATCTGTCCTCTAGTACTTAGTAGGTAACTGGGCACTCAGTAAGTGTTGTATGAATAGAACTATTATTGTTAGGAGGAAATTCATATTTATTTCATTTAAATTTGCTCTCCTTTCACAAGCTGGCTATAGTAAGGTCTCTTAGGAATGGACAGGCTAGGCAGGGTCGAGGGGGATTTTCTCCTGCTGCCCATTTCATAGAGAAGGAAAGGGGCAGATTAGCTACCATGAGGTTTTTAGTTTGTTTGTTTGTTTGTTTGTTTGTTCCACTGGGATCCTTAGAATAAAAACCAAGAGAGCTTCTCTGTCCTGCTGAGTAGAAGAGGTAGCCACTGGAGAGACCTGGGTACAGAGGAACAAGACAAGGCATAGCTATACGCCCCAAATCACAGTTTGGGCAGAGTAGCCCAAGGAGGGCACACAGTTTGGGCAGAGTAGCCCAAGGAGAGCACACAGTTTGGGCAGAGTAGCCCATCGTACCCCACTGTGCCAAAGAGAACCTTGAGACCATTCTTGGGAGGGATCTGGGTGGGTATGGTGGTCATGTTGTTTCAACCCAAACCTCAGGGCCACCACGTGGCAGCTGTTGAGTGCTCTTTCAGAGGTAAATGTGTGAAACCAGGACTGTTCCAAGGGGGAAAAAAAGTTCAGGATTCATCAATAAGATAGGTTTCTTGTGGTCCCTGAAGGCCTCAGCATCACAGGAGGTTCCAGATCTGCTGCTCTGGGGATCCACATGAAGCGGGATGATGTGCCTGCTGAAATTAAAGGGACAGGGCGGTGGGAAAAGTCTCCATCCCAGGATGGCAGGCTTCCACAGCCACAGCAACTCACGACAGGTCTCACGGGGGAATGAGCAGAGCTGCGTCCTTTGGAGCCAGAGACATCAGGTCTCAGGTAGCGTGAAGGATGCTAGCCGTGGAGCAGCCAGCCACTAAACTGTACTGGGCAGCAGAGGATGCCCCTGCTGCATGTCCTTCCATGGCCAAGAGGAGGCACTGCAAGAGAAGGCAGAAAATGTGTTTCGGAGCATTGGGCAAGCCTTTTTTTTCTCTCCCTCAAATGGAACAGAATCCCAGGGTACGATGGATCTGTGACCTCCTGATGACAGGTGGACCTATGAATTTGAAATACCAAGGATAAGGAAACAGCCTGTTCTACTGAAGGTTCATATGGCCCAGTGGTCCCCAACCATTTTGGTGCCCAGGGACCAGTTTCATGGAAGACAATTTTTCCACGGACCAGTGTTGGGAGAGGGGTGATTTCAGGCTGATTCAACCACCTTACATTTATTGTGCACTTTATTTCCATTATTATTACATTGCAATATATAATGAAATAATTATACAGCTCACCATAATGTAGAATCAGTGGGAGCCCTGAGGTTGTTTTCCTACAACTAGATGGTCCCTTCTGGGGCTGATGGGAGACAGTGACAGATCATCAAGCATTAGATTCTCATAAGGAGCTGACAACCTAGATCCCTCACACGTACAGTTCACAATAGGGTTCGCGGTCCTATGAGAATGTAATCCTGCTGCTGATCTGACAGGAGGCAGAGCTCAGGCAGTAATGGGAGTGATGGAGAGTGGCTATAAACACAGATGAAGCTTCTGTCACTCGCCTGCTACTCACCTTCTGCAATGTGGCACAGTTCCTAACAGGCCACAGACCGGTACTAGTCTGTGACCTGGGGCTTAGGGACCCCAGATATGGCCCATCTACTACTACTACGATTACTAGTGCTACTACTATTACTGTCTAACGAGGCACTGTGCTAAAAGCTGTACAAGCATTTTTCCACTTAATCCTAGAAATAACCTTATGAAGTAAGTACTGCAATTTAGGAATCTGAAGCTTAGCAAGGCTGCATAAATTGTTCAAGATAAAATAGCTTGGAGAGTGGTCTAGCCTGGAACAGAACACAGTTATGTTGGATTCCAGAGTCCACAAGCCTCAGCATTACTGTGTTTTGTGTGCATCTCAAATGTCTTAAGTAATTGATGCAGCCAAGATAGCTTCCCTCGGTGAGTGCCATGTGGCAAGAATTGTGTTTATTCTTTTTACCACTGTGGTCCCAATGCCGAGTACAGTGCTTGGTTCCCAATAGGTATTAGATATGTATTTGTGGAGTAAAAACAGGGATGTGTGTGTAGCAGAAAACCTTCAGTTTATACTGAGCTTCTTTCCTGAAGAGAGTTATGAATCATATTCCCATACTAGGTCAAGGGATGGAAAACGTGATCATCAGACTGTGCTTTTAACATTTCAGATTCAAAATAAGCATTGTTTTATGATCAAAATGAATTATCCTGACATTCTATCACATCTTATCAGACTCTTCTTTATTCAAAATGCTGTTGGTACTATTACTTAATAAACTGGAGCAAGCAATAAATTCCACTGGTCTACAGAGACTGTGGTTGGGTTCCCAGTACCAAAATGATTTTGATTATTGAGTTGGCATATTCCTCTAAACATTCCAAAATCAGTGGTTGGCAGCAGCAATATTCTGAAAGAAAGAGAAAAAGAAAAAACAGAGCGTGCGCATGCACACACATACACACACGCGCTCACACACACGTGGTAGCTTCAAAGCCTCTTACACATTAATGGATTCCTTATGGATTACATGGCTGTAATTGTGAAAGAGCACAAAGAACTAAAGGGAACCTTATTTCTTTAAACAAAAACATTTTTTTAAAAGATGTTCCTTTTGAAAAGTCATTTGTTTTTTCTGAAGAGAGTAGGAAAAAAAAAAAAAAAAAAGCTCCAACATAGTGGAACTCTTAAAATGTGTCAGGAACACAATAGAAAACCAGAATAAATGCAGGCAAGGCAACCACATGAAGCCAGTCACAGAGTGAGTTCATTTGCACTCTAACAGCAGACGTGGATGGAGAAAACAACCAGCAGGAGAGAGAGTAGTGAGAAGTGCCAGCTCGTAATAAGGGGGCCAGTAGGAAGGGAGACGGTGTGTGGTAGGGGAGGGACATTCTAGAATTCAAAGCAACAGACTATTCATATCATATTCCTAAAATCGGTATAATGAAACCTGTTTATATTATCCTCAAATTAATTGTTCAATGTTCGGATGTCAGTGTCCCAGCCAATGACCCACCAACAATTTCCTTGTTCATAACATTTTCTTTCCTTGGTCTTTCGAAAAAATAACGAATGAGTTTCTCTATTTATAAAGCTTCTCTGAAATGTCTTCTTACGTCATGGAGGCTGGGAGTTCACCTTGGGACACTGGATGTGATGGGGGGCCCTTGGCTGGGACCAGGAGGTTTTTGTGATTGTGAGGCAACTTCTGATCCCATTAGCTGATGGTTGACTGACATTTTGGAACAAGATTTTGCAAGAGACTGGGGAAAGGAAAAGAAGGAGCATGGGAAGGAGGCACTTAAAAGACTGAGAAGGCAGGAATAAGCTGAGTGCTCCCAGATTTGAGGAGGATTTTATTATTGGACACAGATCTCTGGTGAGCTTGCAGCCAGGATGTTGGAGGCCTTGTATGGGGGACCTAGTTTAGGTTTTCTTGTCAGCTTCGTGTTGACCTTACCAAACAAACTATCTCTGTGAGAAAAGGTAAATTAACTTCCCATTTATAAATTAAATAGCAATGTATACACGCATGAGGGGGCAGCCTTTCCTGGAGGGTTTAAGATAATATTTTGAGAAAATAAAAGGAAATACCACTTTAGATGCCTGGAAATTGCTTCCCAGAGAAGTGGCATAAGCTGAAAGTAACTAGTTCCATGAAAGATTTATCTAGATTCTTTGTTACTAGATTTGCAAATACTTTTCTTAGTGGAAGTGAAATGCTTTGGGGAATGTTTTTAAGTTTTCCTTAGTATTCGTGTCAGAAGCAGAATATTGGTTGGGTTGCATAGGATCTGACTGATTATGTAATGTTTCACTAAAAGAATTATTATACTCTGGAAGATTTCAGGAAGGCCCTCTATCCAAAGTGTGTGGAAAGGTAGAAGAAAAGGAATGGGCTTTGCAGTCAGACAGCCAGGGGTTTGAAGCCTACTTGCACTACCTCCTGGCTGTAAGATCTTGGGTAAACCACTTCACCTCTCTGAATCTCAGCTCAATGCTGAGGACAAAAATATGTGCCTAACAAGGTTTTTGTGAAGAGCAAGAGAGATCATGTGTGTAAAAATGTAGCATAGGACCTGGCACATAGTAGTAGTACCAGTAGTATTAGGTTAGTGCAAAGGTAACTGTGGTTTTTGTCATTTTAAAGTAATGACAGGTCAGGTGCAGTGGCTCATGCCTGTAATCCCAGCACTTTGGGAGGCCAAGGCAGGTGGATCACATAAGGTCTGGAGTTCAAGACCAGCCTGGCCAACATGGTGAAACCCTGTCTCTACTAAAAATACAAAAATTTGCTGGGTTCAGTGGCGGGTGCTTGTAATCTCAGCTACTTGGGAGTCTGAAGCAGGAGAATCACTTGAACCCAGGAGGTGGAGGTTGTGGTGAGCCAAGATTGCACTACTGCACTCTAGCCTGGGCTACAGAGTGAGATTCTGTCTCAAAAAAAAAGATTTAAAAAACTAAAAGTAATGGCAAAAACTACAATTATTTTTGCACCAACCTACTAGCTGTCCAATAAATGTTAGCTCCACTCATTTTCTCCCTTATATAAATAAGTAACATACTAGCCCTAAGCACTTACCATACATATAACTTGATTTATCCTCAAAACAATTCTATGAGAGAGGTACCATTTTTGACCCAATTTTACAAATCTTAGTGAGTTTAAATACTGTTTAAGATGGAAGTTATCTATGCTGCATAACAAACAATCCCCAGAACGTAGTGGCTTGAAACAACCACCATTTTATATCTCATGATTCTGTGAGTTGACTGGGCTCGGCTGGGTGGTTCTTCTGCCCTACCTGGTGTTGTCTGGGGCTGCATTTATCTGAAGGCTCAACTGGACTGGAACATGCAAGATGGCTCCCTTGTATGGCTGGCAGTTGATGCTGGTTTTCAGCTGGGAGCACAGCTGGGACCATCCATAAGGGCACAAACCCATGCTTCTCCATGTACCTCTCATAGGATGGCAGCTGTGTTCCAAAAGGGGGCATTCCAAGAGAAAAGACATGTAAGCTTCTAGTTCTCTTAACACTTGGGCTCAGAAATCTCAGTATGTCACTTCTGCCACTATCTAGTGATCAAAGCAGTCACAGGCCCACCAAGACTTAAGAGAAGGGGAAACAAATTTTACCTTTCAGTGGAAAAGTGGTGTGAATGTATAGGAGGGAAGGAGTTGATGACAGCCATAATTGGAGACTATCTACCACAAACGCTTTGCCAAAATCACAGAACTAGTCAAGTGTCAGAGTTAAGATTCCAACCACACAAATCAAACTTCAGAATACATATTCTCAACCACTAGGCCATACACATACACAAGACAATATAAAATTACATGCCTGTGTGTATGGAAAACACAAGTAAAATATAATTTCAGACAAAAGATCAGAACAAAATTAAGAGCTTTAAAGGCCAGAAACTAAAAAACATACACTTTTTGTGTGCTTTCTCCCCATATAATGCAGAATAAATGTTACTTCTTGAACACATACTCATTCGCCCTATTGGGTAACCCATGCTTATATGGAAGATGTCAGAGAGACCTGTAATTGTTAAGGGAAGCTTCCAGGGAGAAGCAGAATTTAGCTGGGCTCTGAAGTCTGATTAGGATTTGAATAAGAGAAAGAGACAAAGAAAGGGGAGGAAGATAAAATATGAACAAGAATGAGCAGGAAGTAGTAGCTAAGGGATGGAGGAAGGAACAAGGCTGAAGTGATTTGGAAACAGTAGGGCTGATTAATAACTCAATTGATTATTGAAGGTAAATTGGTTTCCCTTTTTTTTTTTTTTTTTTTAAATTTGAGACAGGGTCTCACTTTGTCACCCAGGCTGGAGTATAGTGGCTTGATCTCGGCTCACTGCAACCTCTGCCTCAGCTTGAGCGATTTTCTTATCTCCTACTTCAGCCTCCCGAGTAGCTGGGACCACAAGTGCATGCCACCGTGCCCAGCTGTTTTTGTATTTTTTGTAGAGAAACATGTTTCACCATGTTTCCCAGGTTGATCTCAAACTCCTGAGCTCAAGTGATCCACCCACTTTGGCCTCCCAAAGTGCTGAGATTACAAGTGTGAGCCATGGCACCCCACTGGTTCCCCATCTTTATAAATATCCCAAAGTAGCACTGGTAACCTGAATACAAAGAATGAAGATCCTCATGACACCAGCCCAACTATGCAAACTCTGTTTCAAGACTTGGTCTTACTGAAGGTGGATGCTGGAGATCCTTTTCAGGGGCTGGGTGGGGAGGATGCTGCTTGAAGATCACCCTGATGGCAGGTCTAGGAAGGACCACGTTCACACCACTATCTTTCTAGTTTAATCTGGAAATGGATTGATAAGCATATGACAAAACCCAGTCATTATAACTCTTATTATAGAATGCTCTAGAGAGTTCATTAACCTAAATCTCTCTTGTATTACCACTCTTCCAATACTGCCTGAGGGAGGCAAAGACTTGAGCCATTCTGAGCAAATGCCATCTTCAGAATATTTTTCCATGAAGGTGGCTTCTATCATTCTCATTTGAAAAAGCTTTGCTCTTTCTTCACATTTGAAAGAAATCCAGTATGACTGTTGTAATTTTTTCACGTAAATTACAAATATTTAGAATCCTTGTCAAAGGAGTGAAAAAAAAGCAGATGTTTTCCTTTATGTTGGCCCCAAGTAATACCACATTAGAAAATAGAGAGTATTTTCAAGAGTTGTTAAAAGATATTTCAAGAAAATAAACATTTGTTGAATGCAAACAAGAACAGAGTATGGCATTGAAAAATATTAATTTAGAGTTAAGGAGTCTGAGGCTCAGAGATGATGAGTGATGTGTATAAGGTCACAGAGTGAGTTTGCATCCATGTCGGAATCAGTTCTCTCAAGTCCCAGTCTGGTGTACTTTTTGTACTCCAGAATGCACTACTCCAGATAAATGCAAAGATGGCCATCCCCATATCCTTTGGGTCTCTCCATATCCACATCCTTTGCAATATGACTTTGCAGTTCCTTTCATCTCAAGGTAGACTATTTTCCCACTTCTTGAACCTGGGATGGCCTTGTGATTTGCTTTGGCCAGTGAAATGTGGTGGAAATGATGGTACACCACTTCTGAGCATAGGCCCCAAGAGACCTGTGAGCTTCTGCTTGCTATAAACTTACTACCACTACATGGTCAAGTCTAGGTGCCTTAGTCTATTCCTCCTGCTATGGAAAATGCCTGATACTGGATAAGTTATAATTAATAGAAATTTATTTCTCACAGTTCTGGGGGTTGGTAAGTCCACGACCAAGGTGCCAGCTGGTTTGGTGCCTGGTGATGGCCCAGTCTCTGCTTCCAGGATGGTGCCTTGAGCACTGCTTCCCTCAAATGGGATGAATGCTATGTCCCTACATGGTGAAATAGAAACATGGAGGGGAAAAGGGGCAAATAGCTCCCTTGCACTTTCTTTATAAGGTAATTAATCCCATTCATGAGGGCTGTGCCTTTATGACTTAATCACCTCCTAAAGGCTCCACCTCTTAATATTGTCACATTGGTGACTAAATTTCAACATATGGATTGTTGGAGGACACATTCAGGACATAGCACTAGGCTATACTTAGAAGGTAAAAAGTAATGGAGAAGATCCCAGTGATTCCAGTCAAAGCCATCCTAAACTAGCCAACAACCAGTCAACCACCACAGATGAGAGAGCTTACCCCACATTGCCAGAGCTTACAGATGATCATGAGTGAGGCTTGAGTGAGCACAGCTGAGACTAGAAAAACTGCCCAGCTGACTCATGAGTAGTCACAAATACTCATTGTTTTAAGTAGAATTCAGCAAACCTTTACTTTTAAAGGACCCTATAGTACATAATATAGGTTCGTGCAGCATGGCTTGTGTTGTAACTCTCCCTGCTATTGTAGTGCCAAAAAATAGCCATAGATCATGTGTAAATGAACAGACATGGCGGTGTCCAAATAAACTGTATTCACAAAAACTGGCATCTGGACCACAGGCTATCATTTTCTGACCCCAGATTTTAAGGCCTTGAGGGGTCAACTAGTTATACAACCAGTTGGGTGACTGGTTATATAACAAGAACTAACTGATACACTACATGATTCTGAACTGATATCCTAAATAAAAAAAAAACATCAAAGTTAATACCAAGCAATGCATTTGCAAAGATAAAAGGGAGTAGCAAGAGGAAAATATCTCCATTTGCTTGAAGTTTACACCTCAGCTGCATTTACAATACTTTGTTTGCAGACTGGGTATATTGTTGTCATAGAACTGCTATTTCAGTCTTTAAAAATAAGATTTTAATGAGGCTAGCCACACTTCTAGTGGAAAAAAAACTTACTTTGGTTGTCAACTCAGTTTGCAAGCTTCTAAATTCTGATTTCGACTCCATCGAAACAGATTTCAAAGATTCCTGGAGAGTTTTTAAAGCCAAATTCATCAGCTTCTGCTTAGTTCTCCTTATCCTCACTGTCTCCATCACAGTTAGTGCTTCTGACCTCAGCCTCTTTGAAATTCTCTTCTCCTTTGGCAGTTCATTTCTTTCATCTCTGGTCTGTAGTAAGAGCTGCGTATTCAAAGCTGCTCCCCTCCTTACACATTTCAGTCCTGAGCCACTTTTTCTAGTGGGTCTTGGTCAGGCATATGTGTCAGAAGCCTCTATGTAATTTCCTTAAAACTTTGAAGCATAATTGCTATAATTTGCAAAAGCTCCTCAGTGACTTTGGTGAACACTTCTGTGGCAGACGGTATTTTTCAAATATGGCTCCAAAATATCTCCTATCCCACATGCCCTTCTTCAGTGTGACTGTGCCACTCCCACATCAAGAGAATCAAGAGAGATAAAGTCTAGGCTGGCCAGGCTGCCCTTGCTCTGCACACGCGCTCACTGTGGTGGGCCCCGTGCCAGGGCAGTGGCTGCAGCAGCTGGCAGTGCTAGTCCTGATCCTGGTGCTAGCCTGGGGGGCTGGTTCACTATGGCAGGAGGAGGATCAGTCCATCTATTTGGCAGTTAAGGGAGGGGGGCTTGATGTCACCTCTGGAAAGGGGTTTTACAGACAAAGAACCCCCTACAATGCCTTGACCAGGAAGGACTCCACTAGAGGGGTAGCCAAGATGTCCTTGGATCATGTAGACCTTACCTGTGACATACCACAGGTCTCATAGCCAAGAAGTTGGAGTCTGCAGATGATATCTTCACTAGCATGTACAAAGCCAAATACCCCACTGTCAGCTTCAGGGCTCAGACAATTCTCAATGAGTTTGGCAGCCCCAACCTTTACTTCAAGCCTGAAGACCAGCCCCTTTTTGACAAGAAGGAAGGGTTCTGAGGTTTCATCTGCAGGAGCAGGTTCTTGGGAGTGTGAGGTAGGAAGATACTCCAACACTAAATCTCCTGCAAAACAGGCTGCCTAAAGTTCCTGACTTACCTAGGTTTAAATAAAACAGATGCTTAATCTGGGAAAAAAGAGAGAGAGAGATGAAGTCTATTTCTCAACCTCTTGAATATAGTGGGGCCCTGTGACATCTTTGGCCAATAAAATGTGATAGAAGTGACTGTGCTAGTTCTAGACATAGCCCTTTATTGGTCTGGTAGCTTTCATCTCCTAACTCTTGTAAGAAGTGTGATTATCTTGAGACAACCATGGTATGAGAAAGCCAAGCCATATGAAGCAGCTGCAAAGGATGAGATCCCATGTGTGAGTGGAGAATTCATCTGGGAGGTGGATCCTTCAGGCCCAGCCACTATCATGTGGAAAAAAACTAGCTATACCCTTTCCAAATGCCTGACCCACAAAATCATAAACAAAATAAATGGTTATGTTATGTCATTAAACTCTGGGGGAGTTTGTTACTCAACAATAGGTAAACTAGACCAACCCTCTTTACCTATACATACATACAATCCTGTTAAGAATCATTGATGAACCTGGCCAGGTGCAGTGGCTCAGGCCTGTAATCCCAGCACTTTGGGAGGCTGAGGAGGGCAGATCACCTGAGGTCAGGAGTTCGAGACCAGCCTGGCCAACATGGTGAAACCCCGTCTCTAGTAAAAATACAAAATTAGTTAGGCATGGTGGCATGTGCCTGTAATCCCAGCTACTCTGGAGGCTGATGCAGGAGAATCTCTTAAACCCGGGAGGTGGAGGTTGCAGTGAGCTGAGATTGTGCCACTGCACTCCAGTCTGGGCATCAGAGCAATACTCCATCTGAAAAAAAAAAAAAAAAAAAAATAGAACCACTGAAGAACCTATATTGTCTACCTGGCCTTAACCCTGTTAAGAACCAGTAACATCCTAAACTGCTGCCCACCTGGCCTGTATGGATTAAGCCACCCTCCATGAGCTAATACTTCAGAAATCTTAATCTTACCTGTTTTCTGAGCTCTGCACCAGGTATTTATGTAGACATCCTGCTGGTACTTCAAATGTAATACATTTGTTGCTAAACTGAACACATCGGCTCCCTTTTTAAAAGTCCTGTCCCCTTTTGCAATTAATTGTACCATTGTCTACCAAGTCACCCTTGGAATAATTTTTTATTCCTCTCTTTCACCTAGAGCTGCCAATAAGTCACAATGTTCTTTTTGTCTTCTTCTTTCTATCCTTTTTTTCATTATCGTAATTATGACTTTATCATCTCTCAGCTGCATTATGGCAGTGGTCTCTCTGCCTTTTATTCTTTAGTCCATCTTCCACACAATGGCCAGAGTGAGCTTTCTAAAATATGAGTTGGCTCATATGATTTCCCTTCTTCAAAAGCAACAATAGTTCCTGAATGCTCACCAAGAAAATCTCACACTTAGTATGGCAGGCAATGTCCTCCATTATTGAGTGGCAAAGTAACTTCTCTACCTGTCATCCATTACCTCCTTATCACAACATAGCTCTTAACTACCTGGTCTACTAGCTGCCTTTCTGGGCTTCTGTGCAGACTTTTCCCTCAGTATGGAATGCCTCTGCACTCTTTCTCCACATGTAGAATTTTTTTGAGTATCTCAAAGCCCAGTTCAATTTTCATGTTTTCCTGGATGTGTTTTCTGATTGCTCTTTTCCCTAGGGCTGCCACATATACCTGTGCAGGTGTGTACCACACAACTCTAAGGAGAGCCATTCATAATTACAATGCAAGTTGCGCCTCCTAGAGTTGTACAATGTACAACTTATAACAAGCTCCAGTCATAAGTAATTATTTTGTTCTCTGTACTCCTTCAATACAGTTCTTTTTTTTGTTCCCTAAACATACATTTATAACACTCACTATATGCTAGGCAATGACAAAAGATCACAGACACAAATATGAATATTATCAGGTCTCGGCCTCAAGAAGGTTAAAGTTAGAGCAGATAGACATCTGTAAGTTACATATATACATACACATGTATGTTACATATATACACACATAGAATGTATATTACAAAAATCTTTCACCTTTATTTTGTCCTTACTTTCATCTTCTCTATATCAGTGTTGGTTGAGATCTCTATTTTAGTGCAAAATTCTTAAAGGCAGGAGTAACGTTTCATTTATCATAGCCCACTGTTAACACTAGAATGTGCACCATACAGGGCTGAGATAATGGATATTGGATTGGTTCAGATGTACAAATAGTAACAAGAGTAACCATTTATTGACTTTTTACATAGAACATTGTGAACTCTGACATGCTGGATGAGAAGTACACATTTAGAGCTGTGGCAGAGGCTGTTGTGTGTTCACCTAACCCCACTCCATTTTCTTATTGGCCATTCAGCTAGACTACATTTCCCAGCCTTCCTTGCTGTTAGGTGTCATCATGTAACTAAGTTCTGACCAATGGAATGTGGACAGGAAGTGATTATATATATAAATATATAATTGAATATGTAATATATATTATATATGATATCATATATTGTGTTAATAATATATATTATATATTTATATGCAATCACTTCCTGTCCATAAGAATATATATTATATATCATATATTATGACATATATATTATATATCATATATTATGGCATATATATATTATATATTATGTATTCTTTAGTCCATCTTCCACACAATGGCCAGAGTGAGCTTTCTAAAACATGAGTATGCTCACATTATTTCCTTTCTTCAAAAAAAACAATAGTTCCTGAATATGTATTATTCCATAATATATATTATGACATATATATTTTATATATATGTATCTGGCCTATAAAAACCTTCTGCTTAATCTATGTTTTTTTCTATATCCTATAGCTTAATGGAGAGGACCCTGAAGATCTAGAGGAGGTAGAATTACAAAACAGAAGGAATCCAGGCCCCTGAGTTGCTATTAGGGAGATTAATAGCTGACTAAGAACACCTTCATGATACTATTGCATGAGTCAGAAATAAAATTCTATTATGTAGTCTCTGAATTTGGGATTTCTGAATTTGTAACAATTTACAAATGTTACCTTATCTTGACTATTCTAAGTACTAAGTTTAATGTAACCTTCCTAGATTGATCATACTTAGCTACTTTTCAAAAAAGTACCCCATAAAATAGATTCCAAAACTGTATTTATTAATCCATTTAAGTATAAACTCTCTCATTTCTGTGATTAGAAATAATAGCCTTGTTCAATTGCTTACATTTATAGTCTTCAAAATATGTGAGTGGTAATAATATCCCAGAAAGATCAATTTCTCTTAAGAGACACTTTAATGAACCTAGAGAAAACTACTAGGCATAGAGTATGAAAAGATCTCCGGGATCCCTGTCACTGGTAAGGACAGTGCTCGAGCCCGCCACAGCAGGCTGCTGTTTACAGAGGTTGTCATAAGATGGGGATACCGAGCTTCCGGCCTGCTGAATGTTGCAAAAGAAATAGAGGGACCAAGCTTTGATTTCCTTGATGCCTTAGAACCAGTATGGCACTTGTCACTACTCTGTGATTTGTATTTATGTCACAACCTTACCACTTCCTGTTTTGATCCCCAAAAAGAGCTCCAAGGAGAAAAACAAGGCCATAAAGTGTAGAAGGCTGACTGTGCCCCTTCTTGTACTTTTTCAACATACATTCACTAGGCACCCACTACGTATACTTCTCTGTGTGTGCATGGTGTGTGAGGTGGAATAGTTCAAACAAACATAATAAGCAGAGCTGCTTCCAGGGAAGATTTTAGGCTGTTGAGACTTGACAAAGCAAACAGCTGTTTAAAGTACAGTACAGTGTAGAAAGGACATTGACTTTCATGAGACAGACCTGGGTTCAAATTCTGGCTCCATTAATGACTATGGTTTAAACATGGGTACCTACTTAAGCACATAAATTCAGTTTTCCTAATTGCAATTTTTCAGGATTATTATAAGAATTAGAAAATTTTATAGCATGGTGCCTGGAAAATAGTGGCTGCTTAATTCGTGATAGCTATTCTTATATAGGGAGACAGCATACACATATGCACACGTGCATACACACACATACACACACACGATCAGTTAAATATATGAGAAATGGCAAATAATTGGCACAAACAAAAATAATAGACAAATGTGGAGGAGGGGAATAACACTGGGCTGATATAGATGAATAAAGAACAGGGTTTCCTTTTAGAACATTTATCATTTCTAATATAATAAGGAAGCCAGATCTAAATGGGCAACTCTCCTGCAGGTATCACCAACAAAGAATAAAAGGAGAAAGGAATTCATTGTTTCAGAAGAAACATTTTTATATCATGTGAAAAAATTTTGAGCAGGCACCATTGACTCATACAGACACATTTGTGTATGTGTATTCATGTGTGTGTGATAAGTATGCTACATATATGAAGGATAAATCATAAAAATTGTTGATATGTTCTGGAACAAAATCAGGATATATTTTCTAAAATTGTAGAGATCCAGAGTCAGAAGAGGACCTTTCAACCCAAATGAATCATTTCACAATCTAAGTGACAGACTCAAAGAGGTGAAATGACTTGTCTAAGGCCAACAACTAGGAAATAGTTGAGCTAGGACTTGAATCTTGATCTGGATTTCCAGTCCAATACTTTCTAGTCAAGAAAGGAGTTATTCCATGATGCCACTGAATAGACCTTTTTGGAGGTCTTAGTTCCATTTTACAGGTGATAAAAATGAGACCAAGAGAATGATAATGATGTCTACCATCTATCAACCAGCTACCTTGTGCCAGGCACTTTTCTAAGCACTCTCTTCGATAGTCTTCACCACAACCCTATGAGATTGGAAATGAGGCACAGGAAGCTAAGTGGCTGGTTCAAGGTCACAAAAGCAGTAAGCAGTAGAGCGAGAATTGACACCAAGGCTATCTGACACCAATGCACATGATCTTAGCCACTACATTATACTAACAGATTGAATTCTTGCTCTTAATCTTTTTGTTAAAATATGATGCACATATGGGCATGGTGGCTTACGCCTGTAATCCCAGCACTTTGGGAGGCCAAGGCAGGTGGCTCACTTGATGTCAGGAGTTGGAGACCAGCTTGGCCAACATGGCGAAACCCCTCTCTACTGAAAATACAAAAATTAGCTGGGCATGGTGGCACATGCTTGTAATCCCAGCTACTTGGGAGGCTGAGGCAGGAGAATAGCTTGAACTCAGGAGGCAGAGGTTTCAGTGAGCCAAGATCACGCCACTGCCCCCCAGCCTGGGTGACAGAGTGAAACTCTGTCTCAAAAAAAAAAAAGGTGATGCACATTATGTCAAAACTCTGCTGCTGAGAAGCATAAATTACTTTGTCTACAGGCACATCTGCTGAGAGCACAAGTATTATTTTATAGATAAGAACATTTGCTTGAGTGCTTACCATGTGTCAGAGCTCTGCACCTGTACATATGACCTCAGGTAAAGCATGCAGCATAATGCTGGCCCACAAAAGATCAATGAAACAAAAGTTGGTCATTTGAAAAGATAAAGTTGACAAACCTTCAGTCAGACTAAGAAAAAAAGGGAAAAGACCCAAATAAACAAAATCAGCGATGAAAAAGGAGACATTATAACTGATACCACAGAAATTCAAAGGATCATTAGAGACTATTAGGAGCAACTATATGCCAGTAAATCGGAAAACATAGAATAAGTGAATAAATTCCTGGATATATACAACCTACCAATATTGAACCATGAAGACACTGAAGACCTGAATAAAGCAATAACTTGTAATGAGATAAAAGCAGTAATAAAAAGTCTCCTATCAAAGAAATGCCCAGGACCTCATGGTTTCACTGCTGAATTCCGTCAAACATTTAAATAACTAACACTAATTCTACTCAAACTATTCCAAAAAATTAAGGATGAAGGAATACTTCCAAACTCATTCTACAAGGCTGGTATTGCCCTGATACCAAAACCAAACAAAGACACAACAAAAGAGAGAAAAACTACAGGCCAATATCTCTGATAAACATAGAGGCAAAAATCCTGAACAAAATATTAGAAAACTAATTTCAACAACACATTTAAGAGATCATTCATCCTGATCAAGTGAGATTCATCCCAGGAATGCAAGGGTGATTCCACATGTGCAAATCAGTTAATGTGATACATCATATCAACAGAATAAAGGACAAAAACCAGATAATCATTTCAATTGATGCCAAAAACGCATTCAATAAACTCCAACATCTCTTTATGATAAAAACTTTCTCAAAAAACAGAAAGAGCATACCTCAACATGATAAAAGACATGCAAAAACCCATAGCTAGTATCATACTGAATGGGCAAAAGCTGAAAGCCTTTCCTCTGAGATCTAGAACAAGACAAGGATACCCACTTTTACCAATGTTATTCAACATAGTACTGGAAGTCCTAGTGGGAGCAATTAGACAAAATAAAGAAATAAAGGACATTTAAATTGAAAAGGAAAAAGTTAAATTATCATTGTTTGCAGACGATATAATCTTATATTTAGAAAAACCTAAAGACTCCACTAAAGAAATCTATTAGAAATGATAAACAAATTCAATGAAGTTGCAGGATACAAAATCAACATACGAAAATCAGTAGCATTTCAATATGCCAAGAGGTAACAATCTGAACAAGAAACAAAGAAAGTAATCTCAATTACAATAGCTACAAATAAAGTAAAATACCTAGTATTAGGCCTGGGGCAGTGGCTCACGCCTGTCATCCCACACTCTGGAAGGCTGAGGCAGGTGGATCACCTGAGGTCAGGAGTTCAAGGCCGACCTGGCCAACATGGTGAAACCCCCATCTCTACTAAAAAATATATAAATTAGCTGGGCATGGTGGTATGTGCCTGTAGTCCCTGTAGTCTCAGCTAGGGAGACTGAGGCAGGAGAGTCACTTGAACTTGGGAGGTGGATGTTGCAGTGAGCCAAGATCGCGCCACTGCACTCCAGCCTGGACAACAGAGAGAGACTCCATCTCAAAAAACAAAAACAACAACAACAGCAGCAACAAAACAAAACCAAAAAACTAGTATTAAATACCTAGTAGTAAAATACCTTTTAATCAAACAAGTTAAAATCTCTACAATAAAACTATCAAATATTGACAAAAGAAATTGAAGAGGACACAGACAACTGGAAAAGATATTCCATGTTCATGGTTTGGAAGAACCAATATTGTCAAAATGTCCATACTACCCAAAGCAATCTATAGATTCAATGCAATCCCTATCAAAATACCAAGGATGTACATCACAGAAATAACAACAACAAAAATCCTAAAATTTGTATGGAACCACAAAAGACCCAGAATAGCCAAATCCATCCTGAGCAAAAAGAACAAAATTGGAGGAATCACGTTACCTGGCTGTAAATTATACTACAAAGTTATAGTAACCAAAAGAGTGTGGTATTGGCATAAAAACAGACAAATAGACCAATGGAGCTGAATAGAAAACACAGGAATAAATCCATACATCTACAGTGAACTCATTTGCAACAAAAGTGTCAAGAACATACACTGGGCAAAGTATGGCATCTTCAATAAATGGTGCTTGAAAAACTGGATATCCATATGCAGAAGAATGAAACTAGATTCCTAACTCTTACCATGTACAAAAATCAAATCACATGGATTAAAGCCTTAAATCTAAGACCTGAAACTGAAAATACTAGAAGAAAACATTGCAGAAACACTTCAGGACATTGGTACCTTAAAAGCACAGTTAACCAAAGCAGAAAAAAAAAAAAAAAAAGACAAATGGAATCACATCACACTAAAAAGCTTGTGCACACCAAAGGAAACAATCAACAAAGTGAAGAGACAACCCACAGAATGTGAGAAAATAGTTGCAGACTATCTATCTGACAAGGGATTAATAACCAGACTATATGAGGAATTCAAACAACTCAATAGGAAAAATAAAATAAAATAAAATAGTTCTTTTTTTTTTCCTCCAAGATGGAGTTTCGCTCTTTCACCTGGGCTGGAGTGAAGTGGCTCAATCTCAGCTCACTGCAACCTCCACCTCCTGGGTTCAACCGATTCTCCTGCCTCAGGCTCCTGAGTAGCTGGGACTGTAGGTGCATGCCACCATACTTTGCTAAATTTTGTATTTTTAGTAGAGACAGGGTTTCACCATGTTGGCCAGGCTTGTCTTAAACTCCTGACCTCAGGTGATCCACCTGCCTTGGCCTCCAAAAGTGTTAGGATTATGGGCATGAGCCACTGCACCCGGCCATAATTCATTTTTAAAAAGGCAAAAGATCTGAATAAACATTTCTCAAGACATACAAATGGCCAATAGGTAAATAAAAAATGCTCAACATCACTAGATATCAGAGAAATTGAAATCAAAATTATAATGTGATATCATTTCTCCATGAATGGCTTTTATCCAAAAGACAGGCTATAACAAATGCTGGTGAAGATGTGGAGAATGGTGAACTCTTGTATACTGTCGGTGTAAATGTAAATTAGTACAGCTACTATAGAAAACAGTATAGCATTAAAAAAAATAAAAATAGTACTACCATATGACCCAAAAATCACACTACTCTGTGTATATATCCAAAAGTAAGAAAATCAGTATATCAAAGAGATATCTGTACTCTCAGCACTATTCACAACAGCCAAGATATGAAATCAACCTAAATGTACATCAGTGAATGAATGGATAGAGAAAATATGATTCTTATACACAGCGGAATATTACTCAGCCATAAAAAAGTAAGATCCTGTCATTTGCAACAACATGGATGGAACTAGAGGACATTATGTTAAGTGAAATAAGCCAGGCACAGAAAAACAAATATTGCATTTCCTCACTCATACGTGGGAGCTAAAAAAAAAAAAGACAACTCACGGAGATAGAGAGTAGAAGGATGGTTACCAGAGGCTGGGAAAGGTAGCAGGTAAGGGTGGATAAAATGGGACTTGTTAATAAATACAAAAATACACTTAGATAAAATGAATAAGAGCTAGTATTCAGTAGCACAACAGGGTGACTATAGTTAACAATAATTTATTGTATATTTAGAAATAACTGGAAAAGTGGAATTAGAATGTTCCTAACACACATAAATGATAGATAGCTGAGGTGATGGGTGCCCCGATTACCTGATTTGATCATTACACATTATATGCTGGTATCAAAACATCTCATGCATCCCATAAATACATATAACAATTATGAACTCATGAAAATAAATAAATTAGCTTTAAAATGCTGGCTCTTAATAGGTCCTCAATATAGTAGAAAAAAGTGGTAAGCAGTAGGAATAAATATGTAATGCTAGAAAGAACCAAGAAATTTTTAAGGAGTGGGGCTGCTGGTAGCAATATTCCTTGGTCTGTATTTGGACAAAAATGTTTGTGTTTTTGCAAGGCTGGGTTTGCTTTATTTAAATATAAACAGCAAGTATCGGCGTAAACTTTCACATACCTGTTAGAGAACAATTTCTCTAGAATTATACATCAGTCAAAAAAATTATTGTGTAACATAATTTACCTGTCTGTTTAAGCCATCCCATTGCAAAGCAGGGACACAGGCCTTGTGAATTAAAAGCAGATTAAACAATTTTCACTTTCAAGTCAATTATTTTAAAAAGGAATAAAACAGTGAAATCACAAAAGTTGTTCATTCTCTTCCACCATATGGGTTTCTTTGAGGTTTAATAACATTATAAATAAAGTAGCTCTGAGATGAAATACAAAGCAGTGAACAATTTAGAAATATTTTGAAGGAGCAAGTATTATATCCTAGTGTTCAGGCTTTCAGCGTAAGTAAGATAGAAAACAGAGCACTGACTCTCATTTGTTCTATCAAGAAAGCATAAATATTGAGTTCTTATTAAGATGACCTCTTGCAGCTGTACACCAGCTCTCAACAATTAAAAAGATTCTTAAATTCCCAGGGAAACAAAAATCAATTTCAGTCATATAAGTTTGCATATAAACTTTGCTTTATTCCAAATATTTTCTCATCGAGGAGTTTGGAAGAAAATTTTTTTGAAAGAGAGTCTTAAGTTCACCTATTACACCATTATAAATATTTGAATGACCTCCAGCAACTTTGCTTAGAAAATTTCAACGTCTGTATACATGCCAATGGCAGCACAGCATTAGTGTCAAGACATTTCATTATTTGGCAAGATAACCACTTATAGCAATAGACTGAAATTCAGATTGTCATTTTCATACATTTCACTTTCATCACAGCACACTGGATGGTTGCTCTTGACTTTTCTTGCCTTCTTGGCAAGATACTCATTTGTCAGATTATATTAAAAATTTGTTTTATGTGTTAAAGCTTAGAGAGTGAGCAAAAACTTAGTCAGCTAAGTGATACTGTTTTAATCCCAAATCAATATGTGTAGTCAGGTATTGAAAGAATTCCAATCATTGTAGCCCTTGTTCATATTTTAGGTGGATAATAATGCTATTGTGTCATTTTCCTTGGAGCTCATTTTATATATTCTGCTTGTAGGAATTATAGTGACAATTGATCACATAGCCTAAGCAAGGAAATGGATGTGATATTCATTTTCTGGGTTTTGTAAGTATCTTCACTGGCAAAGTGAAATATTATATATATTTTCTTAAGTTTGGAGAAATAGAGTAGAGGTGTACTTCTCAAACTTTAGTGAGCTTTAGAATCTCCTGAAGAGGTGCTTAAAATAGACTTGTAGGTCTCATAGCCAGAGATTCTGATTCAGTAGGCCTGGGTAGAATTTGGGACTTCGGGATAGATTCTCCATTGATGCTGATGTTGTCAATTCAACTACCATCCTTTGAAAAACCATAAAATAATATGGAGTGGTCAATAGCAAAGGCTTTGCCATTAAACAATCATGGGGTTAAATCCTGCTTTCTTGTTTAAAGATTTGTTGATTTGAGGTAATTTATTTAAACGATTTTTAAGCCTTTGTTTCTCATCTGCTCAATAGGGGTTTTGTATGTATTAAATGAAATAATGACTGTCCAGCACTTGATATAGTGCTGATAATAAATGACAGCCACAGTTATTAGAAATATGGTCATCTCTTTTGCTGGGATCTGTCTGGTTGACCATGCAGTGCTTCTGCTTCATATCCTGGTGTATTTGGCAAATTATTTGTCAGTTATGACTAGATTAGGAGTTACCTGATTAGTGAGCTAGCAGCTATTCAAGACTTGAATTGCTCAGGTAGGGCCCAAAACACTTAAATATTTTATTTTGGGCCCTCTTTAAACAGGAACTCCAACTAAATACCATACTAAAAGTTTGTTTGGTTCTGTCCTTTAAATTATTTTCCATGTAAATAACTTTATAGTTCCACAGTTATGTCTTCTTCTGAATGATTTTAAAAAAATGAACATCAGTTTATTTTCAAAATCAAACTCAAGTCTTTGGAGACTAATATCCTTTCTCTCCATATTTTGCTATTAAGAAGCCTGGTGTTCTGCCAAGGCAACATATTAATAAATTTAAGCTTGAGATTTTCACTGTCATGCAAACGTGGAAACTGGCCCTCAATTACACAAAGCAGCCAATTCAACAGGATACGTGAATTGGATTTATAACGAACACGTTTGTGAATAATTACTTTTAAATCCCTGATTTTGTGGTTTATTTCTAATTCATTCAAAAAACATGATCCAGCAGTCACGAAAGTCTCAGCCAATTCAGACCAAGTTTATTTTGAGAAATACATGATTTTACTTCAGTCAAGTGTTAATAAATAAATTGGTTTTACATTCAGTCATTTTTTCAGTTGTTCATGTAATACTAAATCCCATCTTGCTGGTAGGCACTGGGCTAGACACTATGGAAAACACCTCATTCTCCCACAGCCTATAGTCTAGTGAAAAAGGTAAAAGTACAGTTATTAGAACCTCATTTTAACAGGCTGATAAATCTCCAGTCCTTATTAGTTGACAAGTGTTAGAAAAATGTTTGTGTTCATACCCAATTACCCATGAATCTATTAACTATCACCCAAAACTTCACAGACTTCAGTGGGTGGTGTCTTCTGGATGTGGTATCCTCCAGGGTATCTAGTCAAAGGAGAACTTTACATTTCCCATGGTTGTATTTGTAAAATGAACATAGACATGGCAAATCAAGTCAGCTCTGTAATTTGCAATTAGCTGTCACTTAAACTCTCTAGCAAAATGATGTGATTGAAGACAATAGCAGTCTACACCTCAAACTTGATTTGGGGGGATTTTCGTACAATGCAGGAATTTACATCATTCACATGATCTGTTATGAAATGAATGTTTGTGTTCTCTAAAAATGCATATGTTGAAGCCCTAACCCCTAATGTGATGGTATTTGGCAATGGGGCCTTTGGTAGGTAATTAGGGCTAGACAAAATCATGAGGGTTGGGGCCCTTATGATGAGATTAGTACCTTTATAAGAAGAAACACCAGAGAGTTTGCTCTGTCTCTCTCCACCACGTGAGGACATAGTGAGAAGTCTGCCATCTGCAAACCAGGAATCGAGATCTCACCAGAAGCTGAATTGGTTGGCATCTTGATCTTGGACTTCCCAGCCTCCAGAGTGGTGATAAATAAATGTCTGTGGTTTAAGCCACCCAGTCTATGGATTTTGTTATGGCAGCCCTAGCCAACTAAGACATGATCTTGGAAAGATCACAGGGATTTGTACAAAATTATGGAAACACTCTAAACTTATCTCTTATTATATCCAAATGGGGCCCCTCAGCCCCAGTCTTCCAGGCTGGCTCTTTACCATTGCCCAAACAGAATTTGCTCTTTCTCGCCTCTACTATATACGCCTCCTTGTGCTGTTTATTTACCCAAAATGCCCTCCCCAAATCTTCCACTTCTGGCTGCAAGGCTCATCTTTAAGAAATCTTTCCTGATTAGCCCTAGTCCTTTCCTAAACAATCCTTCATTATAAACTTTATGTTTCACCATGCGCTCACGTCTGTCTCACTGTATTGTGTCCTTATGTTGGTTCAAGGCTGTAGGTCTTATCTCTTCAACTAGACCCTGAGCATTCCAAAGACAAGCGTAGGGTCTAGATTTTTAAAATCTTTTGTGTCCTCCATTGGCTCTCTTAGAGTATTGTGCAAATAAAATGGGAATAAAACTTATTGAATGAAAATTGAACTGGATGCCAAGAGCCAACAAATGCTCTAAGGCAAATGAATCAAGTAGTACAGGGAAGCACAATAAAACCCTGACTCCAGAGGCTGCGGGTGCAGGGTGGGGTGAGAGTTGTTCTGGATAAGTGAGTTTAATGGATGACTGAGGATTTATCTTTTTAAACATCAAAAGTTTTACTTTTAATTATCTTGGATGGAAACATTTCCAATACAGCAACCTTAACTGCCTTCTCAAATAGTGCATTATGAACATGATCCAGCCAGAGGACTCAGGGTTGTAATTAAAGGCTATAACACTGAGAAGCCCTCAGGCCCCTCTGAGGTCTGCAGAACTGTTTGTCCCTATTCTAAATGGCTGCAGATTGCTGTGTTTTTTATTGTTGTTTTGTTTTTTTGGCTCTTCTGAGTCCTCCCTTGCCGCTGTTCATCTCACTGATGTCCATGTGACTGTGCCATTTCTATTCCCTGATCCTAATTTGCTGCTTCTCATCTAAAATGAGTTGGAAATCAGATGCCCAAGCTCACTGTGGTTGTTGTCATTATTATTATTGTTAGAAATGTGTGTAAACGAAGAGAAAAGGGCTCTCTGTGTGAGGGCTTGCCAGAGTGTCCACGGCCAAACTGGGCAAGAGTCAAACACATCTATGTTGTGAACGCCGAGTTTGGCTGTTCCGAAGCCTTTTAAATTTATCTCCTGTTCTTACTTTTCTGTTCTGAAAATAAAACTTTCTGGATATATATGTTCCAGATAAATTCAGTCAGGTATTCAACAAATAATCATTGAGTGTTTACAAAGTACAAGATGCATGCTAGGCACTGTATGATGACCCTCTAAAATGAATATTCTATATCTGTCTGGCTCACTGTTTTCTATATTGCATTAGCACAGCACAAATAATAAACATTAGTTGAACAAATGAAATGAATCTTATAATTTGAGCAGTGATGAGATACTGTCATACCACACACACAAACAAACTTACAATGTAAACTACAGAGCGAGTCATCATAGAGATAAAACTAAAGTCTACACTAAAGACCAAAAGATTATTTTCTGGTGAAAAATCCAGAAGGACTGCCTGGAAGAGATAGTAGCTTTGACTGGGACTTGAAGGATGGTGTCATATTTCAATCAGCGAGAAGTTAGGGAAGTGAGAAAGGACAAGAACACTGCAGACAAGACCCAGATGCTAGAATGGGTAGGGTGTATTTGGGAGTTGATGAGTACATTTTGGCTGGAGAGCCTGTAGGGGAGTAGGAGGAGATCACATTATAATGTTTTATTGGGGTCAGAGCATGGGTGGGCCTTGACTATCAGGCTAAAGAATTTGGACTGTGTTTATTAGGTGAAGGGAAGGAGCTGAGAGTTTTTGAGCTGGGAGGCAACATGCTTAGACCTGGGCCTTAGAAATATCACCTTGGTAGAAGTTGAAATTTAGGAGTTGAAGGGAAATAGGGCTAGAGGTGATTTCAAGGGTATAGGTGAGAAGTGATGTGGCCCTGAACTAGAATATGGCAGTGGAAACAGCAAGGAGGAAAAAATGCCAACGATGCCGCAGAGGTAGAATAAGAAAATTTGGCGATGTGTTTGTTGTCAGGAGTGACAAAGAGGGACACATTGAGTGTAATTCCAAGTAATGTCCTTTTGATAACTCAGAGAGTCCACAAGAACAGGTTTTAGAGAGATGGTGATGATCTGGAATATGCTTAGATATGAGAGTGAACTGTTGATACCTCTGCTATAAAAACATGAATAAATGCTGGGCATGGTGGCTTGTGTCTGTAATCCCAGCACTTTGGGAGGCCGAGGCAGGCGAATCACTTGAGGCCAGGAGTTCAAGACCAGCCTGGCCAACATGACGAAACCTGTCTCCATTAAAAATACAAAATTAGCTGGGTGTGGTGGCACATGCCTGTAATCCTAGCTACTCAGGAGGCTGAGGCATGAGAATTGCTTGAACCCAGGAGGTGGAGGTTGCAGTGAGCTGAGATCATGCCATTGCACTCCAGCCTGGGTGACAAGAGTGAGACTCTGTCTTAAAAATAAAATAAAATAAATGAAATAGGCCAGTCCTGGTGGCTCACACCTGTAATCCCAGCACTTTGGGAGGCCCATGTGGGCTGGATCATTTAAGGTCAGGAGTTCGAGACCAGCCTTGCCAACATGGTGAAACTCCATCTCTACTAAAAATACAAAAATTAGCTGGGCGTAGTGGTGGGTGCCTATAATCCCAGCTACTTGGGAGGCTGAGGCAGGAGAATTGCTTGAACCCAGGAGGCGAAGGGTGCAATGAGTCGAGATTGTGGCACTGCACTCCAGCCTGGGTGACAGAGTGAGACTCCATCTCAAAAATAAAATAAAATAATAAAAAACATGAATGGAAAACGACACTAAAAAATACTAAAGAGAGAATTCGTACTCACAAAATGAGTGCTCATGTGGATTCAGGCCACAAAAGGGCACTAGAAGGTCCACGTCTCATTTTTGGTCCCTTCTTGATATGACTATGCTAGAAAGTATTAATTCTTCTCTTCAAATGTTTCCAAGTGAACCTTTAAAATAAAGCTTTTACTCGTTTTTCTAAGAGACTACTCTTGATAAGACTGAAACGTTAATGCTCTTCAAAGTTTGCTAGTCCAATTTTTGGACTAGCTCATGGAAGTAGCTGTAGATCCTCTCATCAGAAACAAAGGTGTTTTTGGATTAGCAGGGCAACTCACTGTGGAATAAGTAGGGAAGCTAAGACACTGCACTAGATTTCATAGAATGGATGTGTAGGATTTTGACCTGTAAATAAGAGGGAAAAGTTCATTCTAGACAAAGGAAGCTGTGTATATAAACCTGGTGTGATAAGAATGATAAGCCATGGTCAGAGACTAGCAAGAAGCGATTTCCATGTGGCTGGAGCACCTGCAGAGAGAGCGTGGGGGAGATGCTGTACAATTAGGGAACTAGATGGACACTACACTACTGATGGGCTGCTAAACGCAAATGAGGATCTGAGCAAATGAGGTTATGAACAAAGCTACTGACCAGCCTGCAGTGGCACTGAATGTGTGCTCGCTGATAGGCTGTTCATGTTGACAACAGCTTTTGGCCCACTGGAATTAAATGAGCCTCCTCTTAAGTTCAAATCAGCTTCAGTAGTAGGTTGCAGGGGCAGAGGCCTTGAAGTGGGAAAGATTCTAGAAGATTAATACTACAGCCAGCAACCAAGATTCACTTTTGGCTTGGGGCACAATTTTAATATAGAAGACAAAGGGAAACAAAATGCCATATTGTAACATGCATAGCACCTTACGACATAATCATTCTGGACAGGAACATATCAGGTCCTTGGGGGTCAGTAAGGGGCATAATATAGTTTCTAAACAAGACCAAGGGGAAAACTGCAAGGGCTGTACATCAAAGAGACTCTATTTCTTTTTTAAATGCAATAGATATGTCAAGCAATTCTATCCTGTAGAATTGCTCTCTCCAACATGGTAGCACTAGCCACATGTGGCTATTGAGCATCTGAAATGTGACTAGTCTGAATTCAGATTCGCCGTGAGTATCAAATACAGTTTACCATATTTCAAAGACTTAATATGAGAAAAAAATGTAAAATGTTTCATTACTGCTTTTTGTACCAGCTGCATATTGAATACAATTTCAGATATATTGGGTTAAATAAAATATATTATTAAAATAAATGTTTCTTTTACTTTGAAAATACGACTTCTAGAAAAAATTAAAATAACTTTTATGGCCTATTATACTATTAGTCAGAAGTTCTATAGAAAGTTCATATTGCAATAATAAAATTGCTCTATTTCCTGTGATTTTTCTGAACTATTTTCCTCTTAGGGAACTTGCCAATATGTGTACTAGGAAGTTCAAACTGTAATAAACAGGTTAATGCATTCTTATCTATTGTCTAGGATTGTTTATCTGCATTTTAATGTTTCCGTGGAGATTAGTGCAACTGCAGGCTCGTTTTGATAGCCATGGTGTCCAGTACAGCTTGCATATTGTAAAAATTATTTAAACACAAAATTTGAAATGTTTTATTGGGACATTAAAAAGCAAAAAAGTCAAGGAGGGGAAAAGGTCTCATAATAATGACTTTCATGTCAGGCAAGTTGTAGTCTGACATGTTCACATCAAGTCAACCTTTTTAAAGAAGAGGTTATTGCAAAATACTCCTCTCTTGCAAAGAGATATTGGAGCCAATATCTCTATTAGAAGATCACATAACAATAGCAAATTCTCAGGAAACAGTACTTGAAAGATTGTTTTGCTTTCACATTGGTAAACAGCAAGCAACTGTTCAGAAAGGGCATTCATGGATTCAACTGCAGGGCTTCCAATTATTATTTTCTTGTGGACTAGTGGAAATTGTAATGTTTGATCATAACACTGACATGTAGCTTAATTTCTCTTAATTTTGCAAATCTTCCTGCTTCATACCAACAATCTTCCATGATTCTACAAATTTGGTATGTGTTAGCATTGAACAGAATGTGAAATAGCCCCACGGAGTCTCCACCAATGAAAATAAACTTAAGCAAGGGTCTGAGACATCCTGTAAAGCATTTTACTACATTTTGCAAGGCTCTTTGCATTTAGGAAGTAAGTTTGTTTTTATATAGAAGTGGTCTCTTTTAAAAAACGAAGCATTATTCACTGTTTCTGAAGTGTAAGCAAGCAAAAAAAAAAAAAAAAAAAATTCGAAAGTTAAATAATGACTATCCAGTTCAAAGGGGAGAGTTACAACCTGAGGCATGCCTATCACACAGAAGGTCTGTGGTGCTTTAAAACAGTTGGGAGCAGTTTAACTATGTATATGGACAGTCTGATAGTACTTGGTAGACAGTGAACCTTTTGGAAGAACGGGCAGTTCCTAAATACCTGTCAACAGGGTTATATTGCAGAGCGAGATGGGACTGAAAGATTCTTATGTCAAGCCTTTAATATCAGCACAACAAAAATGACTTCATCTGTGCAATTAATGAACAAGCTGTTCCCACTCGTGTCATAGTTCCAGAAGGAGAAACTTATTTTGACTTTGATTTGTCCCGGTTTTCCTCTGCACTGAATGTTGTAACCTTGTCGACTAAAATCTCTTGGCCTAATAATTACAGTCAACATTGAAAAGCTCTGCCCTCAAATTATTAGCACAAATAAAAGGAGGGAAAAATAAATTAAACTTGGCCCTTCCACCCCCAAGTGATGGATGACATCCACCTGCACCTTAGAAGTTTTGTGCTTGAAATGTTTCAGCACTTTTTCATCTGGAAAAGCAAACTAAGTTTCTGCTAATAAATTAAATTTACAGAGTTTTGTTTTGCTACTACTATCATTGCTTTACTAGCCTGTTTGGGCAGTGTAGTTTCTAAAGTTGAGAAATAATTACATTCTTTTACTTAAAGGTAAGAAACTCTAAGAGATCCCTTTCATTTCCAATCAGTTTCAACTGTTTAAAGTGAGATCGCTTCCAGAGATGGATGGTTACTATGAGGTCAATGTATAATAAGAACTAAATTGTGACTTGAGCATCTCACCTAGAAGAAAACTTTCAGTTATTAACATGCTATGTCTCAGAAAAAAAAAAAAAAAGGCTGTGTGTCTTAACTTTGACGCACTCAACAGTAAGCCCAAATAAGCAGACTTATTGCTCTTCTTCACCAAAAACTGAAGAGAAATATCCAAAAACCTCTCTAAACAAATCATACTTCCAGTACTGATCCATCTTGCTAGTGATAAGCCCTCGGAGTCTAGGGACTATGATTCAAGTTACTAAGTGAAGCCAATTCCTTCTAGGACTTAAGGATCTAGATTTATTATTCTAAAGTAAAAAAATAAATGTAGAGCAAAAACAATACGTCAGGAAATGCTCCCTTTAAAAGCAGCAGTGATAAGTCATTTATGCTATGGCTGTCTGGTGGTGCTCTCACTAAATTCCATTTTAAGTTGAGGAGAATACGTTAAGAGAATGTATTTAAGTGAAATTATTTTCACTTAAAAAATTGTTTTCATTTAATTCACATCTGATTCTTTTAATCCAAATAAAGTGTTATTTTTTCTCTTAATGCTGGAATGATGTATGCAGTTCAACTCTCGTTTCAAATTACAAACATGCCAGTAGGGATAAAAGAAGAATAGCTGTAGTGAGGATGGAGGGAGCCTAAATGCCTACTATGTGCTAACACAATTATTAACTTTGAACTGAATTTACTTTATTCTTCTGATTTAAGAGACAATTTTACCCAAGACTTTTTTTTTTTTAAGCAGGTATCCTGGTAGCATGGAAGAAACAGAGTCAGTATGCCAATACTAGCGATTCTCTAGTACTTTCTAGTGTTCAGAACATAAATTATAATGTGAGAGCAGGGCCACACTAAATTATTTTGGCAGATCACACATACGAATCATTTCCTCTGAGGAAAATTTAGGCCACTGGATTAGACTACTGTTTGATGGGTACACAACTGATTAGAGATCCTGCTCACAAAGATATCAGGAGATTAAGTCAGCCAGAGGAATGTACAGTTCATGTAGGTCCTCTCTTGGAAATTTTTTTTCTAAACTTTTTAAAAGTTCTATGGAAGGCGGGGTGCATTGGCTTATGCCTGTAATCCCAAAACATTGGAAGGCCAAGGTGGGAGGATCACTTGAGCCCAGGAGTTCAAGACCAGCCTGGGCAACATAATGAGACCCGTCTCTGAAAAAAAAATAAAAAAAAATAAATTTTATGGAAGTATGTTAACCACACCAAGATGGATATAGGAAAGTCAGTATTTCAGGATAGTAAATAGGAACTGATAATGTTCTTGGTATATTAGAGAAATGGTTAGAATTAAAAGGAAAAAAGTGTATCGAGGACAATACTGAAGGAAACAGACCTCATTCATTCAAAACATATTTAATGAATGTCTACTATGTGCCAAGTTCTATTCTAGGTGCTAGCTTAATTTCAAGGAGCTCACATTCTATCTAAGTTTAAGACTCTAATTGAAGTTAAAGCATTGAAGTTTCACTTATGGCCATAATAGAGTAGCCAGAACAAAATTTGCCGTCCCTTTTTAAAAAATTAAAAAATTGGTCAAAAATCTATGAGACAATGATTGTCAGACATTAGAAAAAAGGCATTTCCCCAAGAGGAAAAAAAAAAAAAGCCAGGATGAACCTGAAGAATGACCCAAATTACTGGCTAAAGAATTTCCAGGCCACTGCATGGAAATGGAAACCTAGCCTAGTTTGGTGATCTCTCTGAGCTGAAGAGACAGAATTCGGAGTTCAGAGAGGCCAAGGCAGCCAGACTTCATAGAGGGGCAAAGTACAGGATAGAAGGAAGCTTCAAGGAGAGAGAGAGAGCACTCCAGATATCTACAGAGGGTCCCTTTGAGTCGTTAGCTGAGTAATTGTTAGTGCACGAATTTGAGGAAACTATCAAGCTCAGGAAACCACTGGAAAGGAGCAGGTGGAGCAATCCTTGGAGCATATACAGGGCTGGGAATACTTTACATTCCCATGAGCTATAGTAGAAAGACTTCTTAACACAAAAGAGACCAAGTGGAGCCTTCCAAAGGGTATTGCCTCAATAGTAGTGTTAAATTATTCCTAGACTAAAGGCTGTTCTGTACCCACCAAATGAAGCTTAAGAGCAAGCCTTGAAAACATAACACTGTTTTCAAGTTTGTTTGTTTGTTTGTTTGTTTTCAGATGGAGTCTCACTCTGTTGCCCAAGCTGGAATGCAGTGGTGTGATCTTAACTTACTGCAACCTCTGCCTCCTGGGTTCAAGTGATTCTCGTGCCCCAGCCTCCTGAGTAGCTGGGATTACAGGCATGTGCCACCACGCCCAGTGGCTAATTTTTGTATTTTTAATAGAGACAGGGTTTCGCCATGTTGGCCAGGCTGGTCTCGAATTCCTGACTTCAAGTGATCCACTTGCCTTGGTCTCCCAAAGTGCTGGGGTTACTTGCTAAATTACTTGCCTGTTTGCAAGTAATTTAACTGCATTCTTGTGCAAAGACCAAAAATATTGAAAGGATTACAAACATATCCAGCATCCCTCAAAAATTAAGTTTACAATATCTGACATTAAACAAAAAATTACCAGACATGCATGGAAGCAGGAACATAAGATCCATGATGAGAAGAAAATCAATAGGGGCAGACTCAGTGACATAGATGATGGAATTAGTAGACAACGACCTTAAAACAGCTATTATAAATTTATCCCATATGTTTAAAGTGTATGAGGAAAGCATGAGCATGAGAAGAAGAGAAATGGAAGCTATGAAAAAAGACCCAAATCAAACCTCTAGAGTTGAAAAGTGCACTGAATGTAGCTGAAATTAACAGCAGATCAGACATCACAAGAAGAAAAGAGCAATGGACTAGAAGTTCATAATAGAAACTACCTAAAATGAAGGCTGAGTGTGGTGGCTCATGCCTGTAATCCAAGTACTTTGGGAGGCTGAGGTGGGTGGATCATCTGAGGTCAGGAGTTTGAGACCAGTCTGGCCAACATGGTGAAACCCTGTTTCTATTAAAAATACAGAAATTAGCCAGATGTGGTGGCGCATGCCTGTAATCCCAGCTACTTGCGTGGCTGAGGCAAGAGAATAGCTTGAACCTGGGAGGCAGACACAACAGCGAGCCAAGATCACAGCCACTGCACTCCAGCCTGAGTGACAGAGTGAGACGATCTAAAAAAAAAAAAAAAGAAAGAAAGAAAGAAAGAAACTACCTAAAATCAAACACAGAGACTAAAACATTGGGGAAAAGCCTGTGCAACACTGTCAAACCCTGTCTCTACAAAAAATAAAAATATTGGCTGGGCCTGGTGGTGTGTACCTGTAGTCCCAGCTACTTGGGAGGCTGATGTGGGAGGATTGCTTAAGCCCTGGAGCTGAAGCTCTGGTGAGCCAAGATCATGCCACTGTACTCCAGCCTGGGTGACACAGTGAGATCCTATCTTAAAAACAAACAAAGAAACAAAACCAACCAAACAATAAGACAGTTGAGGAAAAAAATGAATAGAACATCAATGAACAAGCTATGGGCAACACCAAGCAGCCTAACAAGTGTAATTGGAGTTCCAAAGGATGAGAAGAGGAAGACAGGGAAAGAAAAAAATATTTAAAGAAACAGTGGCTGAAATTTTCCACATTTGATAAATTTGAAGCATGACTTAAAAGATCCAGGGCCTTTTTCTCATCATAAACCGCTACTTCTGTTGTCCTTTCGCCTAGAATGCTCTCGCTGTTTCTTCACCTTCTCCATCTAAAACACTTTAAGAGTCATCCTCCAAAAGAACATTCCTAGACCCATCCAAATGATTTAGGCTTTTCCTGTACACTGAACCTTTTTGACAAGATGCAATGAACACTTGTTTCAATGAATACCTGAATTCTTATTTGCAATGAATACTTGTTAACTTTTTAATTTGTATGCAACTATTGCCATGTTTGTATCTTTCCTCCACTCAGGCTTTGGATTCTGTCTCCTTCCCCATTCAGAACATACTTTCTCCCTCACTTCTATTCCTGTTCAGATCTCTACCAGCTTTTGAAATATAAAAGGTTTAATGGCCCAAAAGCCTACCATGACCCTTCTACCCCACTTGACTTGTGGCTGTTTTATCTTTTCCCCTCCACACCAAGCCTCTGAAAAGATTTCTCTATTTTTTTCATATCCCATTTATACCACAACATGCTGTACCATATGGCTTCCATCTTCATCATTCCCCTGAATTTTTTCTCATCAAGGTTACCAGTGACCTATTTGCTACCAAATCCAGTGTATTCTTTTCGCTTAATCTTTGTGTTTTTTCTCCTCTTTTTTATTTTTTTGGCATTTGTGTGAGGGTTTTTTTTTTATTTATTTTTATTTTTTATTATACTTTAAGTTCTAGGGTACATGTGCATAACGTGCAGGTTTGTTACATATGTATACTTGTGCCATGTTGGTGTGCTGCACCCATCAACTC
>NW_016811065.1:265741-274479 GCF_001698545.2 Rhinopithecus bieti
GTGAGGTGATGCCTCGCCCTGCTTCAGCTCTCGCTGGTCGGGCTGCAGCAGCTGACCAGCACCGATTGTCCAGCACTCCCTAGTGAGATGACCCCAGTACCTCAGTTGAAAATGCAGAAATCACCGGTCTTTTGTGTCGCTCGCGCTGGGAGTTGGAGACTGGAGCTGTTCCTATTCGGCCATCTTGCTCTGCCCACCTATTTTTAATTTTTGTCGGTACAAAGTAGGTGTATATATTTATAGATTACATGAGATATTTTCATACAGGCATGCAATGTGTAATAATCACATCAGGGTGAATGGGGTATCCATCACCTCAAGCATTTATCCTCTGTTATAAACAATCCAAGTATACTTTTAGTTAGTTTAAAATGAACAATTAAATTACTTTAGACTTACCCTGTGGTGCTGTCAAATACTAGGTCTTATTCTTTCTATTTCTTGGTACTCTTTAACCATCCCCACTCCCGTCCCCTGATCCCTACTACCCTTCCCATCCTTTGGTAATCATCATTCTATTCTCTACCTCCATGAGTTCAATTATTTTAATTTTTAGCTTCTACAAATAAGTGAGAGCAGGTAAACTTTGTCTTTTTGTGCTTGGCTTATTTCATTTAACATAGTGACCACCAGTTCCACCAATGTTATTGCAAATGACAGGATCTCATTTTCTTTTAATGAGAGTGTAAGTGCCCCATTTTCTTTATCTATTCACCTATTAATGGACACTGAGGTTGCTTCCAAATCTTGGCTATTGTGAATAGTGCTACAACAAACATGAGAGTGCAGATATCTCTTTGATATACTGATTTCCTTTCCTTTTGGTATATAGTATACCTAGCAATGGGATTACTGGATCACATGATACCTCTATTTTTCTTTTTTCAGGAACTTTCATATTGTTCTCCATAGTGGTTGTACTAATTTACATTCCCACCAACAGTGTATAAGGGTTTCTTTTTCTCCACATCCTCACCAGCATTTGTTATTGCCTGTCTTTTGGATAAAGCCATTTTAATTGGGATGAGATGATATCTCATTGTAGTTTTGATTTGCATTTCTCTGATCATCAATGATGTTGAGCACCTTTTCACACACCTGTTTGTCATTTGTTTATCTTCTTCTGAGAAATATCTACTCAGGTCATTTGTCCATTTTAAAATCAGATTATTAAATGTTTTCCTATACAGTTGCTTGAGCTCATTGTATATTCTGGTTATTAATCCCTTGTCAGATGGTAGGTTGCAAATATTTTTTCCCATTCTTTCTATTGTGTGAGTTGTCTCTTCACTTCGTTGATTGTTTCCTTTGCTGTGCAAAAGCTTTTTTGTTTGTTTGTTTGTTTGTTTTTTATTTTTTAAGACAGGGTCTCACTCTGTCGCCCAGGCTGGGGTGCAAAAGCTTTTTAACTTGATGTTATCACATTTGTCCATTTTTACTTTGGTTGCCTATGCTCGTAGGGTATTATTCGAGAAATCTTTGCCCAGTCCAATGTCCTGGAGTTTCCCCAATGTTTTCTTATAGTTGTTTCATAGTTTCAGGTATCAGTTTCTAAGTCTTTAATGTATTTGTATTTGATTTTTGTATGTGGTGAGAGATAACAATTTAGTTTCTTTTCTTTTCTTTTTTTTTTTTTTTTTTTTTTTTTTTTTTGACGTTTTTATCCAGTTTCCCCAGTACCACTTATTGAAGAGATTATCCTTCCCTAATGTGTGTTCTTGGCACTTTTGTCAAAAGTAAATTCACTGTAGATTTGTGGATTTATTTCTGGGTTCTCTATTGTGTCTCATTGATTTTCGTGTTTCTTTTTATGCCAGTACCATGCCATTTCGGTTACTACAGGTAACTCTGTAGTATAATTTAAAATCAGGTAATGGTGATTCCTCCAGTTTTGTTCTTTTTGCTTAGAATAGCTTTGGATATTCTGAGTCTTTTGTGGTTCCATATAAATTTTAGGAGTTTTTTTTCTTTCTATTTTTGTGTAGAATGTCATTGGTATTTTGACAGGAATTGATCATATTAAATCTGTAGATTGGTTTGGATAATACAGACATTTTAACAATATTGATTCTTCCAATCCATGAACATGGAATATCGTTCCATTTCTTGTGTGTGTTTTCTTCAATTTCTTGCATCAATTATAGTTTTCATTGTAAAGATTTTTCACTTCTTTGGCTAAGTTAATACCCAGATATTTTATTTTATTTTAGCTATTGCAAATGGGATTACTTTCTCAAATTCTTTTTTCAGATTGTTCATTGTTGGTAGATAGAAATGCTACTCTTTTTGGATGTTGATTTTGTATCCTGAAACATCACTGTATTTGTTTATCAGTTCTAACAGACTTTTGGTAGAGTCTTCAGGTTTTTCTAAATATAAGATCATACTATCTGCAAACATTAATAATTTTACTTCTTCCTTTCAAATTTGGATGTCCTTTATTTCTTTTATTTCTTTTTTCTAATTGCTTCTGCTAGGACTTCTAGTACTATGTTGAATAACTGGTAAAAGTGGGCATCCTTGTCTTGTTCCAGATCTTAAAGGAAAGGCTTTCAGGTTTGCCCCGTTCAGTATGATACTAGCTGTGGGTTTGTTGCTTATGTCTTTTATCATGTTGAGATATGTTCTTTCTATTTCTTTGAGAGTTTTCATCATGAAGAGATATTGAATTTTATCAAATGCTTTTCCAGCATCAATTGAAATGATCATATGGTTTTGTTCTTGTATCCCTGGGATATATTACACTTGGTCATGATTACTGATATTTTTGATATATTGTTGAATTTGATTTGCTAGTATTTTGTTGAGGATTTTGCATTAATATTCATTAGTGATATTGGCCTATATTTTTCTTTTTTTTTGATATGTCTTTGTCTGATTTTGGTATCAGAGTGATACTGGCCTCATAGAAGGAGTTTGGAAGTATTCCCTCCTCTATTTTTCAGAATAGTTTTAAGTAGGATTGGTATTCTTTCTTTACATGTTTGGCAGAAATCAACAGTGAAACCATCAAGTCTTGAGCTTTTCTTTGCTGGGAGATTTTTTATTATGGCTTTGATCTTATTACTTGTTATTGGTCTCTTCAGGTTTTGGATTTCTTCATGATTCAATCTTGGTAGGTTGCATGTGTCCAGGAACTTATCCATGTCTTCTAGGTGTTCTAATTTATTGACATATAGTTGCTCATAGTAGCCACTAATGATCCTTTGAATTTCTGTGGTATCAGTTGTAATGTCTCCTTTTTCATCTCTGATTTTATTTGTTTGGATCTTCTTTCTTTTTTTTTAATAGTTTGGCTAAAGTCTTGTCAATTTTGTTTATCCTTTCAAAAAACCCATTTTTGTTTCATTGGTCTTTTGTATTGTTTTCTTCATTTCAAATATATTTATTTCTGTTCTTATCTTTATTATTTCTTTTCTTCTACTAATTTTGGGTTTAGTTTACTTTTGTCTAGTTTAGTTATGTTTAAGATGCATCATTAAGTTGTTTATTTAAAGTTTTTCTTCTTTTTTGATGTAAGCACTTATAGCTATGAACTTCCCACTTAGTACTGCTTTCAGTGTATCCTATAGGTTTTGCTATACTGTATTTCCATTATCAGTTGTTTAAAGAAGTTTTTGATTTCCTTTTTAACTTCCTCATTGATTCATTGGTCATTCAGGATTATATTGTTTAATTTCCATGTGTTTGTATAGTTTCCAAAATTCCTCTTGATGTCGATTTCTAGTTTTATTCCATTGTGGTCAGAGAAGATGCTTGATATTATTTCAATTTTATGAATGTTTTAAGACTTGTTTTGTGGTATCATATGGCCTATCCTTGAGACCGATTCGTGTGCTGAAGAAAGCAATGTATATTCTGCAGTAGTTGGATGGAATGTTCTGTAGATATCTATTAGATCCACTTGGTTTATGGTGTAAATGAAGTCTGATGTTTCTTTGTTGATTTTCTGTCTCAAAGATCTGTCCAGTGCTAAAAGTGGGATGTTGAAATCTCCAGCTATTATTGTATTGGGATTTGTCTCTTTCTTTAGCTCTAGTAATATTTGCTTTATGTATCTGGGTGCTCCAGTACTGGGTGCATATATATTTAAAATTGTTATATCCTTCTACTGAATTGACCCCTTTACCTTATACAGTGACTTTTTTTTTTGTCTCTTCTTATAGTTTTTGTCTTGAAATCTATTTTGTCTGATATAAGTGTAATGACTCTGGCTCTTTTTTTTGGTTTGCATTGGCATGGAATATCGTTTTCCATCACTTAATTTTCAGTCTTTATATGTCTTTACAGGTGAAGTGTGTTTTCTATAGGCAACAGATCATTGGGTTTTGTTTTTTTAATCCATTCAGTCACTCTCTGTCTTTTGATTAGAGAGTTAGTCCATTTACATTGAATGTTCTTATTGATAAGTAGGGACTTACTCTTGCCATTTTGTGATTTGTTTTCGAGTTGTTTTGTGGTCTTGTCTTTTTTCCTGTCTTCCTTTTAGTAAAGTGATTTTCTCTGGTGGTATTATTTAATTTCTTGCTTTTTACCTTTTGTGTATCTGTTCTATGTTTTTTGATTTGAGATTACCATGAGGCTTAAAATACTATCTTATAACCCATCATTTTAAGCTGATAACATTGTATGTTATTTGCTTCTTTTCTCTTTCTGCTTTTAGGAGCCTTTCCTTATCCTTGACCTTTGGGAGTTTGATTATTAAATGCCTTGAGGTAATCTTACTTGGTTTAAATCTGCTTGGTGTTAATAAAAGAAAAATTTCAGCTGAATTAAATTTAAAGGAGTTTAATTGAGCAATAAATGATTCACAAATCAGGCAGCTTTCCCAGCCAGAGTTGACTTGGAGATTCCAGAACAGCCACATGATGGATGAAAAAGGAAAGTGATGTACAGAAACCGTAAGTGAGGCACAGAAACAGCTGGATTGGTTACAGCTTGGCGTTTGCCTTATTTGAACACAGTTCAAACAGTTGGTTACATTTGTTTGGCCAAAAATCAGTGATTGGCACAAGTGTAGGCTACAGTCTGGTTACACCTCCACTGATAGTTCATGATGTACAGAAAAGCCTTTAGGCCCAGTTTCAAAAATGTTGGGTCTAAAGGAGGTAGCTTCAGGCTACACTTGCTTTAACAAGCATTCTATCACCTTCTTTCACTTGGATATTAATATCTTTCTCAAGGTTTGGGAAGATCTCTTTGAATAAACTTTCTATCCCCATCTCTTTCTCTACCTCCTCTTTAGAGCCAATAACTTAGATTTGCCCTTCTGAGGCTACTTTCTGGATCTTGTAGGCATGCTTCATTCTTTTTTCTTTTGTCTTGACTGTGTATTTTCAAATAGGCTGTCTTGAAACTCACTAATTCTTCTGTTTGATCAATTCTGCTATTAAAAGATTCTGATGCATTCTTTAGTATGTCAACTGCATTTTTCAACTGCAGAATTTCTGCTTGATTCTTTTTAATTATTTCAATCTCTTTATTAAATTTATCTGATAGAATTCTGAATTCTTTCTCTGTTCTCTTGGATTTGTTTGAGTTTCCTCAAAACAGTTATTTGAATTATCTCTCTGAAAGGTCACATATCTCTGCTTCTCCAGGATTGGTTCCTGGTGGCTCGTTTAGTTCATTTGGTAAGGTCATGTTTCCCTCGATGGTCTTGAAGCTTGTGGATGTTTGTCTGTGTCTGGGCATTAAAGAGTTAGGTATTTATTATAGTCTTCACAGTCTGGGCTTGTTGTACCCATCCTTCTTGGGTACAGCTATTTTCAGGTATTTGAAAGGACTCGGGAATTTTTTTTATCTAAGGCTTATCTGCATTAGGGGATACTTTTAGCCCAGTAATGCTGTGGTTCTTGCAGACTCATGAAGAGACCATTAGTGGTCTTCGATACGATCTGGAAGAATTATCTGGATTACCAGACAGATATTCTTGTTCTCTTCTACTTTCTCCCAAACAGAGTCTCTCTTTCTCTCTCTCTCTTGTAAGGTTCTTGGACCTGGGCGTAGGGCAACAAAAGCACCTCTGTGGGCACCACCCCTGGCATTGTGCTTGGTCAGGCCTGAAGCCAACACATCACTGAGACTTGCCCAAGGCCTGCTGTAACTGCTACCTGGCTATCACCTTTGTTTGCTCAAGGCCCTGGGGCTCTCTAATTAGCAGGTGGTGAAGCCAGTCAGGTTTGTGTCCTTCCCTTCAGGGTAGCAAGCTCCCCCTGTCCCTGGGCAGGTCCAGAGGTACTGTCTGAGAGCCAGGGACTGGAGTCCAAAACCTTAGAAGTATACTTGGTGTTCTATTGTACTGCAGCTGAACTGGCATTCAAACAACAAGACACAGTCCTTCCCATTTTCCCCTCCCATTTCTACCGGCAGAGGAGCCTCACTCCATGACCACCACCAGCATAGGCCCACAGGGTACACTGCCAGGCTACCACTGATGTTCCCTTAAGACCCAAGGGTTCTTCAGTCAGCTTGTGGTAAATGCAGCCTGGCCTGGAACTCACCCTTCAGAACGGTGAGGACCCGCTGGCCCACAGCAGGTCCAGAAATGCCATCCAAGAGCCAAGTCTTAGAAGTGGGGACCTCAAAAACCTGCTTGATGCTCTACGCCCATATGGCTGAGCTGATATTTAAGGGCAAAACAAGTCTCCTTTACTTTTCCCTCTACTTTTCTCACACTTTTCTCATGCAGGAGGAGTCTATCCCCATAAGTACAACAGATGGGAATGTACTGAGTCTCACCTGAAACCATCGTTCTGAGTCTCACCCAAGGCTCATGGCTCACTACCTGGATATCTCTGCTGGTTATTCAGGACCCAAAGACTCTTTAGTCAGCAGTTGATGGGCCCTGGCAGGTCCATCCTTTCTCCTCTTCCCACTTTATATCTTATGTTTTCCTTCATGATTTCATCCATGTCCATGGTTTTTTCTGTTCATTTTAGGCTGATACTTCCAAATATATATGCCAGGTTGAGATTTTTCTCCTAAGTTCCAGAATTGCTCTATCTACTGGATAGCTTCACTGGGATATCCACAAGTGCTCCAAAGGAAACAAGTCTCAAGTGGAATTTTTCTTTCCCTTCAATCTGTTCACCTCTGAGCTCTTTAATCTAGTGAATAGGACCCACTCACCACAGCCTTGAGTCTTGCCATTATACTTGATTTCTCTCTCCTTCAAACCCCACATGCCATTGACCACCGAATCTTGTTTATTTGTTTTAAGCGTTTCTCAAATGGGTCTCCTTTCTACCCCTACAGCCAGTGACTTAATTCAGACCTTATCATTTATTTTGGACTTACTAGTCTTATCTCCTTGCTTCTGACCTTGGTTTCTTTCAGTTAGTCCCACACAGCAAAAAAAGGACCTTCCTGAAATATTAGGTTGGTGCAAAAGTAATTGTGATTTTTTTTTTTTTTTTTTTTTTGCGATTTTCAGGCAAAATCACAATTACTTTTGCACCACCAACCTAATACAATCCAATTATTATTGTTTCCATACAATTTAAAAAATAACAATTCTCTGTAGGCTTCCAGATAAAACTTATGTTCGCCACCATGGCCCAGAGTGCCCTAACCTGCCACCTTCATCTCTTACCACATACTGAATTACCCAGTTCCCTGGATGCCCCATGCTATCTCATAGATCCCCGTATTTCCACATGCTGTTCCTTCTGCTGGGTCTTGCTCCCTCCTACTAATACCTCTTCATGGCATTCTTTAAGACTCAGGTCAGACACTTCTACATCTGAAGCTTCCCTGACATTCCCCTTTTCCAAGCTGAGATTGGGCACCCCTCCTGGTATATGTAGAAAATAGTCCATGTATATTATTTGTGAAGCACTGACTTTGATTTTTAAAAAGTATCTGTTCATGGCTTTTCCATCACTAGATTGTGAGTCCCTCCCTGCCCTCTGTTCTGTCTATCCTCTGCCCTGGCTTAGCATTTCTTCAAGTACTTATCGCCATCTGGCGTACTAGGTTTGTCTCTATCCCTCAAAAAGAATATGAGATACATGAAGGTGGAGATGTTTTACCTGTTATGTTCACTGCAATATCCTTGATAGCTAGACTACAACAGTGTCTGGCACATAGTAAGCACTCAGCAGTCATTTGTGATGTAAACAAATAAATCTTCCCCCTGAGCACTAACAGCAGTATCTAACACATAATATGGGTTGCTACACTCTACTGCAACCTTGTTTACTCATCTGACCCTGCTACAAGAGTGTAACTCCTCAAGGTGACTGTATTTTGTTTACCTTAGTATCTCCAGTGCTTTGCATTTTTTTTTTTTTTGCATATACTATATATACTGCATAAATAAATCTCTTCAATACTGCAAATTCATCAGGGCAGGTGTGAGGTCCCCCAACACCTGGAATACTGCCTTCCACATAAAAGATAACTGATGAATGTGTGTGTTTATGGCAAGCTGAGCATAAGCCACAAAAGAAATGCTTTATAAAATTGAAGCATAATACCAGAGTGTGTGAATAGCATTATACATACACAAAATCAGTTTTTGAAACCCAACCTTGGGGGTCTTATTTCAGGTTAGGAATTAGATGCTTACACTGTTAAAAAAATAAAATTTATGGGAGGAGTGTAATAAATTGGGATTATTTCATAAATTATTTTCTTTATCTGAATAATACAAAGATTTACTAATTTATTAGAGGTAACAAAATGGTGATATTTTATTTCGATTATTTTTTCTTTTTTCTTTTTTTTTTTTTTTT